>NC_140954.1:115971122-116251122 GCF_014529385.1 Adiantum capillus-veneris
TCCTGACTTCAGTCAAATGGGTTTTGTCAAGATATGGGTACTTATACCTTAAGAATTGGATTGCTTACTCTATAATACAAGTTACATTATTATTAGCTTGATCCACCCAATCCAAAGGAATGGGTTGGAGCTCTCAGCTCCTAAATTGGTCAAGCATCTACATGTTTACATATAATCCATTTACTATAATCATTGACCACCCTCGAGAAGGTGTGGAATTTCACCTTATCTTTATCTTGCAGGATCAGAGTATTGTATAGTAACCAACATGAAGACATCATCCACAAATTTGGTGTGACATGAACCAAAATCATGAGATATCAGGTATGTATTTTTCATAGTACCTTACTCTCCTCCCCGGAGGACCCCTTTATCATACAACAATTGGGTGTTTTTACATCTAACTTCTGTTCAACACATTACAGAGGAGTAATCTCGCATCTAAACCTTTTTAACACCATACAAGTGATTGAGCTATAAACATGGAATTTTTTAGGAAGCATTTACTACAATTGGTGGGGGATTGATCCACTTGGTGGACCAAGTGGATCTCTCATTTGGGATGGGGGAGGGCCACACACACACACACACACACACACACACACACACACACACACACACACACACACACACACACACACACACACACACACACACACACACACACACACACACACACACACACACACACACACACACACACACACACACACACACACTCATCTAGCTGACAATTCATTGGCTAACCCTTGGCTCACTACTTCCCTCTTTGGTGCTTTAGGCCGATGTCAGTCTTGGACATGGGTTCATGCATACATCTTTTAGAATGGCCTCTGTTGTACACATAACTTTTGAGGTTTAGAGAATGGGTCTGGTTTGGACAAAGAGCCGCACCTTTCGGACTTATACGTGCACACACATTTACTCAGAAGCTAATCTTGGATGTCATTTATGAGAGCGAATATATAGCCACTCATAATTACTCAACTACACACCTGCTTCAACACACCCACTTGTGTTTGATAAAAGGCAACTCAGTTAAATATGATCAGACAATCACCATGATCGGGGATACGGTATATCACGAGAAGCTGTTACTTCTTTGCAAATCTGTACCTATTTGCTTACTTGAAAGAACTGTGGCTATTCAGCTGTCCTACCATTGTGGAAATCTCACAAACTTTCAATACTACACCAATCTCAGAAATTTTCTCACCCATTGTATTGACCTCCCGTGTCCAAAATTGGTGGAAAATCTCTCCGACGTATCTAGTGATTACATCCTATCACTAGTGGTATAGTTTACATGTTCTATTTTTAACTAAAAACCCATCTAGCATTACAGTGATCATCCACCAAGTGGATAGTATTGAATTCTAACCACTTTAGCTGCATGAACCAATTTATGTGGTAGGTCAACACACACACACACACACACACACACACACACACACACACACACACACACACACACACACACACACACACACACACACACACACACACACACACACACACACACACACACACACACACACACACACACACACACATGCAATCGAACGTGCATATCTGCAGTGGGCCTTGCAGGTTGGGTCTCGCAGATAGCGACCAATCCCTCTCGCGCTCATATACACACACACGAGCGCGCAGGCTCTATCTCTCTCTTTCCCTATCGTGTACGCACACAATCACATACACACACACACACACATGAGCTCGATGGAGCTGTGCTTGCCCCTCTTTGTTCAGCAAACCCGTGGGTTCGTTTTCTATCTCTTCTACTCGACCCTTGTCTCAAGTTGCACACACAGGAATTGGAGTGGTCCCCATCCTTATGCCTCCTCCAATACTCGAAGTTCCTTCTGCAATTGGTTATGGAGCAGGAAAACAGTACTTGGAAGCAGCTTCTCAACTTCTTCTGTGTCTCAGTACATACATCAAATTGGCAAGCAAGATGGGCTCCCTTGCAATCGTTGATGTGGACCATCCTATATGGACATACAATCCCCATTTGATATTCTGGAGTACAGCAAGAGATTGGAACCAATGGTCAAGTTTTGACTGCATCAGGCTTGGCGACACAGAGGTAGGTGCAATTGCACCTACTCAAGAAATTTTGGTTTTTTAATAAATGTAAATTCTGGTCTTTTAATTGAACCTCTTGCACATACTTAGATGTAAATCCTTTTGCAAACGTGGGTTTAAAGCCTAAAATCCTCATGTGAGGTGCTCCAGTGAGTTGACATGCTTTGGAATACTGAAATATAACTGGAAAAGCTGGGGAAATGATGTCAAAGTTTTGCAAAAATAAAGAATTTTTAAACTAAATTCTTGCCATTTGGGGCTTTCTACTTGGCATAATATCAACTTGCTAGATTTCTGGCTGCTGCTAGTGTTTTAGCAGTTCAACTTACTAGCGGTTCACGTTATGATGTTCTTAATCTGCTGAATAGAATCTAAAGATAATTTGTAATGATGGGATTATTACTTCGGGAATAGGATAATCAATTTGGACACCTTTTATGTGGTTGTAATCTCAATAGTTTATTGATAATGAGGATTGGAATTTGTTAAGGCGCGTGCGCGCGTGCACACACACACACACACACACATAGGATGTTTTATCTTTCCTTGTCCCAAACCACCCCTTGCACCCTTGTGCCCGCCTCGCAATCATACGCACTCATATCCTGCCGCAACAGTCTCATACCACTTTGGTTTGCTCACGTTTTGACTTGCAAGAAAAAGTCTACATAAAGTAACTTGATCTAGTATGGTTTTTGGAAATAATTTGTCACTCTTTCTTTCAGTAACCTCATGTGAGGGTATCGTACATGATGGCTGGGACTGGTTTTTTTTTGAAAATATTGAGCAGATACAAAGGAAATGCTATCGAAATTCCTACTTGCAGGAAAAAGTCTACCTAAAGTAACTTGATCTAGTTTGGATATGGTGTTTGGAAATGATTTGTCACTCTTTCTTTTAGTAACCTCATGTGAGGGTATCGTACATGATGGTTGGGACTGGTTTTTTTTTAAAATATTGAGCAGATACAAAGGACATGCTATCGAAATTCCTACAAAAATCGAAAAGACATACACTATGTAATTTTTAAAAAGAACATAATATAGGGAATGATGACAATGAACATAGTATGGGGAACTATGAAATTGGGGTTGATTCCCTACGAGACATAATATACATTAGACTTTTTGATGGGATACATTTGTACATGCTTATTGCATATTACATTTCTTCATTTACAATCAAAATAGTTTCAAAAGATTAGGCTTAGATGGTTAATCTGGCTATGTGCCGAGAAACCTACTTAGTAAATTTTGGTTTTTTAATGGTTAATACTGATGTGTTGTCTCTCCGAGCTAATCAGGCTTGTTACAAATGTCTGTCATAAACCTTTGAGCTTGATAGGTTGAAAACATTCTCTCCTTGATTGAATAGATGTATAACTTTTGAATTTACTGTTAGTACTTTGAACATACTCCAATGTTTTTAAATAGTAGCCTTAATCCTCACTGAGGGTCTCGGATGAGATGGCAGTGGACTGGACTTTTGAAAATTAGTTCAAAATACAAAGGAGATGTTGTCCGATTTCTTCTGGAATTAAAAGATGAAAACATTATTGTAAATTAAGGTCTCACTCTTTAAACTTAATATTTGATTTATGTTATGGTGTTAGCTTTGTTGTAATTTTTGACACCAATAACAAGGGGAGGGAGTCGTTGACACCTGTCTTCCCAAGTAATGCCAATTCTGACAGGCTTGTGTTTCTTGGATGGTGACAGGTAAGAGATTCTTTCCTTGGGATTACAACGAAAACTGCAGCAGTAACAGAAGATCGTCCAATGTACCACCTGGATCCTTCTCCATGTAGAAGTAGTGAAAGCTCATCCCAAAGGATGGGTACATAGAGATACAACACTAAGATATTATATTGTAGTGATCAAATATCAAATTTTTGATCTAAATGATTGTATTATCCATTAGATACAGAATGCTGTATTGGTGTATATGAAATGATTGAGGTTTATGACATCTTGTTTTAAAATATTGTTAATTAATATATTATTTAATACAATTGTCTAAGTATGGTTCACTTATGAGGGGATTTTCATACTTAAACTCTCTCTCTCTCTCTCTCTCTCTCTCTCTCTCTCTCTCTCTCTCTCTCTCTCTCTCTCTCTCTCCATCTTTGCTGCACAGACGCACACGTATGATCCATTTCTTCACAATTGGTATCAGAGCTTGGTCAGGGACGCGGCGCAGGCGCGGATTCGGAGCGTTGTGGTCGTAGCAGCTGTTGGTGAGCAACCACTAGATCTCTGGTCATGGAATCTTGAGGGACATTACAAAGCTTGAGAGGAGGGTGTATTGCAAGTGCGTATGCTTTTTTGCAGTCATACTTGTAGAAAGAATGCAGATTTGCATTTCCGTAGGTCATTTTTCGGGCTCCAAAACAATGTTTTTTGCGTAGCTTTTGCATATGGAATGTGATTTATGCAAGGTTAGGGTGTAACTGGGATTTCGGCACACTCTAGATGCAATGGTGATGTCCATTTGGATTGATTTTGACCTCTAAAAATTCTACATTGGTAGCTGTTTATTGTGTGTCGAGGATTCTACACATGCTTTGCTCTCGGATGTGAGAGTGTTATTGGCTGCAAGTTTGCTCACAGGTGGGAGGATATGATGTATGACTTATGTGGTTTGATGCTCATGGATACTCATGTGATTGCAATTTGAGCTCGGCAATGTGTGCCTCGAGCATGTTTTTCGGCAATCACAGGTAGAGCAGATATTTGTGTACTAGATTTGCAGGTGCTTGCAATGATGTATGCAAAGTGTGGAGATTGGTGCATGCATTTGGAGTGCGGTTTGATGTGCTTTGGTTGCTTATGGTTTTGAGCATGCATTCACTTTGGTAACTGATCTTGTAGTCGTTCTTGGGTGGTGCATTGTGGGTATGTTTCACTCTGCATTTTTCATCTTGAGCTGTGAGTGCTCGGCCATTTGGAGCTTCCATTTTGACTCCCAGCTACAGGTTGAGTCTAGTACTCCCACATGTGTTGCCATTTGTAGTTGAGGACATCTTCTGTAGTGTTTTGGCTTGCATATGGGTACAAAATAGGTGTCTTGATTTTGCTTTGTGTATGCTTTTGTGGGATAGTGGCTGGAGTTTACTTGCCATAGTTTGTGATCAAGCTTAACTCTCACATTGACAGGTTTACAAGCACATTTGAGGATCATTTGTGACCTGAAATTTTCAGCCATTGTTCCCTCTTTGTATGGCTCAATTGTAAGCTGATTTGCGGCATAGTTGTTGTGACCTGTTTCTTCAGTTATTTGAGAGCTAAATTTGGGCTGATAACCATATTTTTCAGCCATACACGAGATTGTGTTACTTTACAAGTATAGTTCTTGTTACTCTTGATAGTGGTTGAGTTTTGACTCCCACTTTTACACAGGTTGTGTATGCTACGATTTTCTTGCACATTGTTCATTCATTGACACATTTTTCACTCACATATGTATGTCATTTGTGGCACCGTTGAGTGATACTGTGGCTAGAGCGGTTTGGCTTAGTGTATGACTTTGTGAGGTGATACCGGACGAGTACATTCTTGGATTGGTCATTTGGGCATTTGTTGTTGTCTCCATTGCGATTGATTGTTGAGTTTTTTGCTCCAGTTACAGAGGAGACTCTACCAAAATTTTGCCAGATATGTATGCCTATTGCAGAGGCTAGTGAGCTTGACCATTTGCTCACCTTCTTTGCTTGAGATAGTGGTTTGCTCTTGGGTGGGAGAGTCTTGTGATCTTGAGAATTGTTTGCCATAGCTTTGGCATGGATATGAAGACGCTTCAGGTTAGATGCGATTCTCGCTCATGATCACGACTGACATGTTGGCACTACGGCCACAATGGGCATATTAGGCACCACTTCTTCATGCATATGAGGCAGTAGAAGAGGCAGATGCATGGTGCTACTATGAGGACAAATGATAGAGAGTATGCATGTGACGGGCCTGTCACTTTTGAGTCTAGCTTGCCTTTAGGCTACTTTGTGTCTTGCGATAGCACATTGTTTACATGTTTTCTACTAGACGAGCATATAGTTTTTCACGTGACACCACTTCGTAATTTGTTTTGCTCTTTCTCTAGTGGGACACTTGGTTGTGTGCAGTTTGCTGATGATTCATCATATGACATAAAGGGTGTTGGAGATGTATGCATGTATTTACCTAGCGGTACATTGATTACACTACAAGATGCATGTTACGTACCAGGACTCAGCCAGAGTCTCATTTTAGTGCGTCAATTGCACATTAGTGGACATTGTGTGATGCATGGAGAGCGATCATTTCAGATGCATAGGGGATCACTAGTGACAGCCAGAGGTGTTTGGACTGGTTTGATATACCCTTTGCATATTTCTGACACATGAGGTGGTGTAGTCTCTATGCATTTGTAGCCATGTTTGGAGCTGGAGACGAGGCATGTCTGTTTTGCGAATGTGCTACATGGAGAGCAGGTTGTACATTTGTCTTGTGGTAATGTTCATGCAAACAATGGTACCTCTAGGGATGCACATCTTGGTCAGTCATTAGTTGAGGTGACATCAGTTGAGGTGGAGACTGATGCATTGTTCTAGGCTATGATGCGTGTGATACGTTTGAGATGGTGTCCTTCAAATAGCTATGTGTGATTGTAGTGGTTCTAATTTTTCAATTTTGCAGTCATTCCTAGTAGATATGTCTTTGCCAAACAATGCTGGCATGGTGATGCATAGTCAGGTGGTTCCTGATGAGGATGCATATGGCACTCAGGTTGCTGATAGGGATAGGCTGGCACACATAGTGCATGTTTGGTTGGCTTTTGGGTCTCTCATGTCTGACCTTTTGGTCTCGAGACCTGATCTTGCTTATGTGGTTGGTGCATTTGTAGTGGGAGTTGTCAGTTGTGCGATGATTGACACTAGCATTGTGCATTGTGGAGCCATGTAGGTCATCACAAAATACCTGCATCAGGAGTGTCATTGTGGCTCTAGCCCTAGTGGTATGTATGTTTCATTTCCACTAGAGCAATTACAAATGCAGTCACCTATTTGGAGTGAGCCAGTGGGCATAGGTTGAGTGCCGTCTTCTCTCACCTCTTGTATATACTAGTTGTAGGCTAGTCTTCTTGCCACTTATTGGCACACAGCCTTTAGTGGGAGAATTCTAGGCGATGTGACTCACCATGATTTTCCCGTGACCACCGGCCAATGTTCGGTCCCCCACATTTATCTCCTTATTGTTTATACATACAAAGAATAAGGAGCTCTCACTCATTCTCACACTATGCTCATACAATGAGATTTGGGATCTCCACCCCACATCCATGTGTCGTGCTCTCTCTCTCTCTCTCTCTCTCTCTCTCTCTCTCTCTCTCTCTCTCTCTCTCTCTCTCTCTCTCTCTCCATGTTTGTTTCACACACGCATGCCTATGGTCCATTCCTTTAGACTGTTGAAATGACACAACAAGCAGTGCCTGAAGAAAAGTTCAAGTAGTGCCTAGAGCAGTAGAAGGAAAGTTGGATGAAATGCCTAAAGAGAAGCATGAGGAAGTGCACACCACTACCATGCCTAGAGAATAGTCTCAACAAGAAGATCCCAACACTCAACACGATGAATTCCTTGAAACTCAAATAAAGTTTCTAGAGATGTCCAAAAAGGAGCTACCAACAAAAGAAACAACTGAACCATCACATCAACATGAAGCCAATACTTCTAATCAACTTGAATACTTGGAGGACATAGACAAATATGCTAGATATGTCCATGAAACTATGGATAGAATGAAAGACAAAGTCTATGCCTCACATCAATAGCTTCATCACTTCCAGCAACAACATGGCTTGAAGTAGCAAAATATTTCAATGAGGCATGTACTGAGGCAAAGGAGACTACAAACAAGAAACTAGCATAAGTGAAAGCAAAGCCTGAAGAAAAAAATTAGAAGCTCTGATATCAACAACACAAGAACAAGAACAACATCTCAAAGAGGTAACCACTACCTTACAGAGTACTAGTTCATTTGCTCAAAGAGTGCAAGTCTAGCTTGATGTAGCAAATGATCAATTAACACAATCAGAGTCACAAAGTCAAAAGAAAACTCAGATACTTGATTTGCTATGGACCAACCCCACCATGGTTACACTACAAAACATGGATAAGGCTTACGAATACCTTTAGCGACGGACAAAAGAGCTTGAAATGGAAGTCAAGCTGAAGAAAATGCAACGTCGAGAACTCTCACTTGGATTTATGCAGAAAGAAGAAGGATACCAAAAGGAAATACCACACCTCAAGGAGGAGCTTAATAAAGCTCAAGAGGTAGTCAAGTCTCAAGCATCCACCTCCGGGGAGGACCAACCCCGGGGAGGTCACCGAATAAAAATGTAAGCTATCACGTGAGTTCAATAGAAGGGTATTTAAAGTTCTTGAAACTTACATAAATATATATACAGAAGGGCATCATTTTTTCAAATTTGAAAAAAACTTACAGATTTTAAAAGAAAAGAGTACATTATATTATGAACAAAATTCACAGACAAGGGGTTTTACAAACATGTTTTGAACGCACGTGATATGTAGTTTTACACATAGTGAACCCCCCGAGGGACCAACAAAAAAAACCATGGGAGATACATATGCGCTATAATTCATGAATTTTGAAGAAACACACACAACATAAATAAATCTCCCTGAGATTATGGTCACACAAGAAGATGGCAGACCCTCCACACCTATAACAAGCTTGACTGCAAATGAAGAAAACTTGCTCAAAAGGCAAGTAGAAGAAGAAACTATGCAAGTCTAGAAGGAGGCAATGCAATGGGAGGAGTGGATTCTTCATTACATCAATGCCAACCTTCTCACACGTAAAAATATCAATGAAGAATGGAACCAACATGCACTCCTCTATCAGCTCATGAAGTTTGAAGTACTACAAATTAAACAAAGATTACTCAAGGATCTCGCTGCCAACACATCAATGGCACACCCTAAATGGCATGACATTTGGTTAAACTGGCACCCGAGATACCTCATTCTCTACACCAATGCACCAATGCAAATCAAGCAAGATCCAGTGGAGTGCCCAGTTCTGAGGGTCTACAGTTGTTGGCGACAACATTCCATCATTGACCCTCATACTACATGAAGAAATTACAGATGGTAGGCACATCAATACAGAGAATGTTTGAAGGTGTTTCCTTCAGATACCATTATATCTGTAGTAGACTTTGCTGAAAATTACTTGTTCAAAGAGCAAAATGAAGTACAATCCATGCATTTGCATACAGATCAATGCACCATCCTTGTTCACATAATGTACATGCGTGACAACGAAGATGACGGTATTATCAAGCATATGCATTTCTACATCTCCGATGATAGGCAACATGATACGCTATTTGTCTAGCATTGTTTTCTTCTTTGTGATCAGTGGCTTAAAGACTAGGGGCTGAATTTCAAGAAGCACTGGGTGTGGTCAGATGGTGCAGACTCGCAATTCAAGGCTGCAAGGCCATTTTACTTTGTTGCTAGATATTACCAACTAACAGGTACAGAGATGACATGGAATTTTTTTGGCTCTGGCCATGGCAAGGGGGAGCATGATGGCACTGGTGCTGTGATAAAGAGAGCCCTTACACATGAACACATCAAGAGTAATGGAGTTGTTCTTAGGCAAGCTGCAGACGTGGTTGCATTTTTGACGAGAACAATGTTCAATGTTGCATGTAGCTCTTATGCACAATCCACTAAAGCAGGTCCTACTATAAACATGAAATTTTGGCTAGTAAAAGAGACAGAAGTAGACAGGTCTAATCTATGGGGTTGTGAGAGAGTACCAGGATCTCGATCACTCCATTGCATTTCAGGCTTTTGTCGTCATGATCCTACTCAATTAAGGACCAGGCGGCTTTCTTGTTTTTGTGATGCTTGCATGAAGGGCCATTGGAGGACTTGTTCCAGCAAATCATATGCAGGCAAGTGGACACATAAGGCATTGAAACCACTCTCTGAGGTAGCAGAAGAGACTCAGGTACCAGAAGATGAAGCTGCAATGTTTGAGGGATCCCAGGATATGCTGAGTGAGTATCTCATTGAAGGTGATAACTTTGCAGTCAATGTAGACGCTGGAAATGCAGAAGGTGTAGAGTTCTTTCTTTTGAGATGTACAAAGAGAAAATGGATGACAGATTGCATCTTAAGAGATAAGTGGAAAAAAAAATGTGATAAAAACACTTATGTTGTCACAGGGTGTTATTATCAACAGCAAGAGGGGGACCCAAATCACTACACTCTACTTGATGATAGGGGAGTTACTAACCTGTACTCTCACCTTGTTCGGGCAATCAAGTTTGACATGCCTTTGGTAGATGCTACCTCAAAGACATATTATTTATCTCCGGAACTACATGAAACCATTTACAATGCCATGCCCTATGAAGCAACATGATAACTATTTAACATGCTTATATTATGTTCTATATAGCCTTCACCATTCAGTACCTCCTTACAAATGTCCATTGTGCTATGTATCACATAGCACACAACCACACAGAGCACATATCATAGAATCACACACATTTCAGATAATGAGGTTACTATTGTGAACATGTTGCACCTTGAAAAAATTTAGCCAAGATATTTGTCAGAAACGATTGGGAAGAAAACATTGTCAAGAGCATCCCATTCACTTTCTTGATGAATCTCAGGTAAACATGTCTCATTCTTACAATCATCTCACTCTTATGAATAGCTACCCATTGGGTGTTATGGAGTTGTGTACATGCTACTATATGTGATATGTAGCCAAGTAATGTGTCAAGATAGTCCATTGTCTCTACCTAGGCTATTATGTGTGCTATATTGTACAAGTGTGTGTAATAATAGCCCAATGTCCCTGTCTATGTTATAAAAGGACTCTATTGTAGTAAGATAGCAACATGTGTGCTATACAGTAAAAGTGTGTGTATCACATAGCACAATGTTCCTGTCTATGATATGATGTGTGGTATGTGAAAGAGCTATATTACATATTGAGAGCACTACGTGTGC
Organism: Adiantum capillus-veneris; assembly: GCF_014529385.1. NCBI lineage: Eukaryota > Viridiplantae > Streptophyta > Polypodiopsida > Polypodiales > Pteridaceae > Adiantum > Adiantum capillus-veneris. Next base: position 115,982,252 of record NC_140954.1, read on the forward strand.
CATATAGTGTAAGTGTGTGTAATAAGAGGCCAATCTCCCTATCTATGCTATTATGTCATAGTATTTCTTGCAGTATGAGTGCTATATAGCATAACTATGTGTAATAATAGCCCGATGGTCCTATCTATGCTATTATGTGTGCCATGTAGCAGGACTCTATCAGAGTATGACAACATCATATCAGCAAAATAAAATTACATCATATCACCAAAATAAAATTACATCATTCAATCATTAAGTTTAGAGAACTTTGAACAGGTCAATTTTCTGTATAGTAACCGCAAGTACATTCAGTGCACAAAATGCTGTATACATGATTCCATAACCACAATCAACCTTCCTTACATACTTCTCGTTGACTTCTATAGTGGGTGATGACACGAGCAGACACACTGTCCGAAGGATTTTCAAACTGGTTTATCTTTGCATAAGCATTAGGGCTGGATGAGACTGTCCACTTGACTAACCAAGGGAACAATGTGCTAACCAGGTAAATTGGGGACTGACAAATATCTGCTGGTTCAAATGAAGTAGGATAGACACAAGTCCCGGGAGGGTTGAACAAACACTTGTAGAGTGTGTCATCCACCACTAGTGTATTATCAGAGTTGAACTTAGGATGGTGCTTCCAAAAGTCTTTCAAACACTTGAAAAATATGGGCTTTGCATTATCTCTACATGGAGGGACCCCAGGAACTTCATTTAGATTGAAGCTCGCCTCTCTACACCCCTCTTGACCGATAATATCGAGGAAATACTGTTTGTTCAGCCTAGGAAAGCATGCACTCAAAGCAAGTGCTAGATTGTCCTGGGTCATGCAGCTCCATAGTGCAACTTGTGCTCTTTGCAGCAGTGCATGCAAAAAGATTGATGCATTGGGCCTGACCACATATTCAAATTGCATCTTTCCTGTAGCATTTGGTGCAGTGACTACCTGATACCTTGATCTTGCCCAATCAGGAATACTGCTTTGTAGAAGGAGACCTTATACCTCCTTATGAGAAGCCCATTCACATCTAGTATGATGCATAAATTGTCCCTTCTCTTATTGTACTCAAAAGACGCAGGAGGTAGTGCAACAATCTGTACTTGCATTACCACAAGACACGGCCTCTCTTGCCTCTCATATTCATGTCCATTTTTGGCCTCTTTATCAGCATTCTTTACACCTGCCTCATCTGTATCTGTAGCAGCCGCTCGACCCATAGGGACCTTTGGACTTTTACCTTTGGTATTCCCAACAGTGGGATCTGTACAAGACTCAGTTGTATCATGTGCAACTGCCTCTTTCGTGTCCACAACAGCCATGAAATGTTCTCCCATTGCCTCTCCCGATTGAGCTGCTCTATCAGTGGGCACCTCTGTGCCTTTCCCTGCCTCATTGTTTTGCTCTATACATGCCTCAGTTGTATTATGTGTATTTGCCTCTTTCATGTCCGTAGCAGCCACGAGAACTTCTCCCATTGCCTCTCCCGATTGAACTGCTCTGTCGTATGCCTCAGCTGTGTCGACAGAAGCCGTGACATCACCGTTACCCACTGCTGAGCCTATTCCAGGTACTCTCTTAGTGAGGTCCTCCTCACCCAAGCCTCCCATATCTTCAACAGCGGCATCTGTACCCTTTGCCTCCTCTGCATCAACAATGTCATCAGCTGCATCACTTGGACAGACCACCTGGGCTTGAGCTGTGACATCACTTGCACCCACTGCCTCACATGTTCCAGCTTCTCTCTCAATGAGGACCTCCTCACCCATGCCTCTGGTATCCTCAATAGTGGCATTTGTACCCGTAGGCACAACTGCATCAAGAAGGGCATCCATGACAGCATGAACAATACTTTCTGTTCCACCATCATTAACATTGCCATCAGCAACAGCATCTGTGCTAGCATCAACTTCCATAGCATCCACAATGTCATTTGTGCAGGCATCAACTACCGTAGCATCAGCAATGGCATTTGTGGAGCCACAAACTGTGGTAGCATCATCAATGGCATCTGTGTCAGATTCAACAGTGGCATCTGTACCCATAGACACAACTGCATCAAGAAGGGCATCTATGATAGCATGAACAATACTTTCTGTTCCACCATCATTAACATTGCCATCAGCAGCAGCATCTGTGCGAGCATCAACTTCCATAGCATCCACAATGTCATTTGTGTAGGCATCAACTACCATAGCATCAACAATGGCATCTGTGCAGGCATCAACTGTGGTAGCATTATCAATGGAATCTGTGCCAGATTCAACAGTGGCATCTGTACCCATAGCCACAACTGCATCAAGAAGGGCATCTATGACAGCATGAACAATACTTTCTGTTCCACCATCATTAACGTTGCCATCAACAGCAGAATCTGTGCGAGCATCAACTTCCATAGCATCCACAATGTCATTTGTGCAGGACTCAACTAGCGTAGCATCAGCAATGGCATCTATGCAGGCATCAACTACCATAGCATCATCAATGGCATCTGTGCCAGATTCAACTGTGGTGGGGGTGGGTAATGTACCCTTTTCAAGTTTAGCACGGTCAACATCTGTATGCACATCATCATGCACAACCTGCACATCAACTGCATTAGGCACATTTGGAACAAATTCAGTAGTACTAGTAGGTGTGCAGGGATCAACTGTATCAAAAGACTCTTTTTTTTTGCTTGTAACCCCCTTGGAAGCTGTAGCACCCCCTCTTGGATTCTTCACAGGATAAGACTGAGCCAATGAACCTACAGACCCCTCAATTGTATCAAAAGACACTTTTTTTTTGCCTGTAACCTCCCTGGAAGCTGTAGCACCCCTTCTTGGATTCTTCACAGGATAAGACTGAGCCTGTGAACCTACAGAACCCTCATCTAGAAACCCTGAAGAGCGAGTGCGTCTCATGCAAGTTCCTGTTTTTTTAGCTTCTTGATTATCTACGACAAGAGAAAGTAGAAACATATTACTAAACATGTACAAAAAATAAATCAAATAGTTTGCAACTACTCGATTCAAAGAATTAAGAGACATGTCACTAACAAATTCCAACACTTGATTCATCAATGAGCATGGATACAATAGGGGTGCAATGGATTGCACATGCCTTCTAAAGACATCTTCTAATTGCATGAAGTTACAAAAAAAACACACTCATTGCTTTGCATTTGGTTTCTTTCTCTTCCTAAATGAATCAAGAGGTATATCCATTGTGGGACTTCCACCTAAGTTCTTGGGAGTCGATTTCTTGTGCTTTGGTGTTGGATTCTTCCCCGCTGGAGGGGGTGTTGCTTTCACCTCATCTGCAACTGCTTCATCTGATGCATCATCTCTAGTGTCCACACTTGGTGATGCTTTGGCACTCAACAGAGAACGCAACAGCCTTCTTGGAGTTAGTTGTTGCCTAGGTGATTTGACTGCAGAAGACTTTGCCATCAAGATGTCTTCAACTACTCCACGTACTGCATCCCCTACGGCAGACTCCGCTTCAAGGGCTTGCTGCATCCCGCGGGTAGACTCCGCTTCAAGGCCTGGCTGCATCACTGGGGTAATCAAGCCATTCTTCCTTGTGGAATGCATCGTCTTGTTGAAGCAAGCATGCGATGATTGTTCTACAAAGCAAGCTATTTACAAAGTCTCACTTGGAGTATCCCAAAATACACACATAAATACTGATTTTGGTACCTACCAGTGGCCTGCGTAGAGACTCTCTCTGTTTTTTTCCTCAATGATTCTTGTATACAGGTCTCTGCTGCAATGTCTGTACCTGCAAATGATTTCATTAAATGCAAGAGTTTAAACTACCAATGGAAAGTGGGCCTGCAATAGTAGTGACACAGTGACTACTTGCACTTGATTCTTTCATCTCACTCTTCACCTTTAGACCAATCATATGCTTAGCTCTAGGGGGAATAGACATGTTGCAATCTAGTGCAACACAATAGCCATAGTCCCTACATACATGCGCGAAGCATAGCATATGGTACACATGGGTGCAAGGCAGGGAGAATACATCCAAGCTTCTGGCATCGAACGGGAATCCACATCCTACACAATGGTAGAACCCATTAAGTGCCACCTCGCTAATGCTCTGCTTAAAATCCACAGGAGGAAAAGGCTTCATCAAACTGGCTCCCACGTTATGTGAAGTCCTCTCCATGGTAACACAAAATTTAAAGTGCTTTGATTCCTGTGCTATGTTGGTCTCTACTTCTGCAAGTAGTGCCTGTGAAACAAAGAAGACAACACATCTAATTTAAGTCTCAATAACCCAACAAAAGCAGATTGCTGAAAAGAATATGCAGCGTGAATCTTATCCCTTATTTGCAATACCACATATAAGACAAGCACTTACTCTATATGCTATAAACACAAGCTTGATGTGGTATATGATATGCACTGTGCTATATAGCACATAGCACAGTCCAAGTATAATGTGCTATAAGTGCTACATAGAGTATGCACTGTAGATCATAGCAGAGAGACTTTTTAAAATACCAGATATAGCCCAAACATTTTCTCTATATGCTATATAGCACAAGCTTGTTGGGTATATGATATGCAGTGGGCTATATGAGACATAGCACATAGCATATAGCACAAATATTGTGCTATGTAGCACATATCACAATTAGTGATGTGCTATGTAGCACATAGCAAAAATAGAGATTGTGCTATATAGCACAATTCACTATTCCACACACTCCAGGGCTATATTGTGAACATATAACACACAAAATGTGCTATTTAGCACATAGCACATAAAAAGATTGTGCTATGTAGCACATATCAATATTTAACACACACTTCAGGGCTATACTGTGAGCATATAGCATACAAGTATACTATATAACACATATTACACATGTCCATTGTGCTATGTATCACATAGCACATAACCACACAAAGCACATAGCATAGAATCACACACATTCCAAATAGATGAGGGTACTATTGGGAACATGATGCACCTAGATTGAACCATAAAGCACATAGCACATAACCACACATAGCATATAACCACCCACTCCATGAAGATGATGGCTATGTTGTGACCATATAGCACATAGCACATAGCATATAACCACCCACTCCATGAAGATGATGGCTATGTTGTGGCCATATAGCACATATTTTGTGCTATATAGCACATAGCAGAAATAGAATATGCTCATACAGTACATAACCATACAATCCATAACACTCTAACCACATAACCACGTGGAAGTGAACCACATACTCCAAAACAAAGTGAAGCACATGTAGGAGGGTATGCACCTTTGCTTTAGCCACATTGGCTTCTAATTCAACAACGTTCTCTCTAGTAGTACTCGAGAACTGTCGAATCAAATCAATCAGGCGTTGTCGAGCTATAGGGTCTTGCACGCAATCAATCTCCGTTTGCAACTTTATGGCCAAAGTGTTTGAGCTTTGAGCATCCTCAGCCCTATGCAATTCTCTGACTTGATCCTCTAACTACTTCTTTGCACCCTCAAGTCTTGACTTATAGTATTGCAATCTGCCCTCTGCAATATTCTTCATTTCTGCAAGTGCCCTGCTATCCTCCTCTGCCAATTGTACCAGGCATCCTCCTATAGGCACGCTTGACAATGGTACAGACGTACCTTCTGTTTTCAATGATGATCTGGTAGAGGCAGCAGTGGTTTTGGAACCTCTCCCTCTACCACTCATCTGCTCTTCCCACCTCTTGATCTTGTTTTGCAAGTTGTGTCTTTCTTCTGAGGCTCTCATTGCCCTCTCTGTAAAGATAGCCCAAGAAATTTGATGTTTGCTAGATTCACTGCAGTTTTCCAATGCAAAGGCCTTTGCAAATTGAGTCCCTACTTCATACATGAGGGGACCCTCCTGGTAGACATCCCAGTGTCTCCACACAAGCTTTTGTAAGAACTCCGACCGAGCATGGTATGCCTTCACTTTCTTCTGGCTACCCGAAATAGGCTTTGGGCATATAAAGACAGCTTCCCATTCCTCCTCAGAGATGTCATTGTTTCCTGTCAAGCTACGCGGATCAACTCCCTCCAATGGCAATCCACGCTCCATATGAGATTCCTCGGCAAGACGACAAAACTTTGTATGCAGAGGTGGTTCAATGTTCCTAACTAGACTGCTGCTTGCTTGAATCGGATGCTTTCAGGAAGGTGCCATGATGCAGTCTCAAGTGATATACCTGCACATCATCCAATGAACTCATGAGACGTGGTGTGCCCTCGCTTATCATCCCTGCTAAAAAGAAACAAGAACTTCATGGGCCTGCTCTTGTAAGCACGACATTCAAGGTGATGTGCTATGGGATTTGCCCCAAGATTGCATGCAGCTTGCGGACTAGAAAATTACCTCGGGAGCTCGCCTCTTGTTGCAAATGAGCAAGGTGTGGCACTCATGCAGCTCCAAATGCAGCTTAATGTAGCTAAATGATCCCAGGTGGGGCGCGCGTGCTCAAGCAGTAGAGAGTGTACATGTTCAATGGGAGAGACATACCTCGAAGAGAAGAGGGCGGTTACTGCAATCGTCCTTGAAGCAACCAAGCTTGCACAGTAGAAGCTCTAAGCACAGTAGACCTTGAGCACGTGCACGCGCGAGAGAGAGAGAGAGGCGGGGGGTCGGGGGGGCACGGTGTTTGAAACTGCCAACTACTCATGAAACAAAGTGGGTGTGTGAAGGCTGAATTTTTTTAGTAAAACATTTTTTAGAATATAAATTTGGACTTCTGAAATATGGCACCAGTGACCACACCCCCAATGTCATGCTATGCTATTTAATTATATCACATATATAGCTTTCCACCTATTCATGCTTTCACCCGTAGAGATTGTGACTGATCAAGGAACATATTTTATCAATGACACCATGGAAATCCTATTGGATATGCTTTCAATCAAGCATCAGAAATCTACTCCTTACTATCCCAGATGCAATGGACAGGCCGAAAGTAGCAACAAGACAATAAAGACTATTCTCACTAAGGTGGTGCAAAAGAAACCAGACCAGTGGGATTTGAAACTTCAGACTGCTCTATGGGCTTATAGGACAGCTTATAAGGTAACTACTGGAATGACACCATTCAGAATGGTGTATGGCACTGAAGCTGTGGTTCCTATGGAGTTTGTGATCCCAAGTTTGAGAATGGCTGTGAAGTATGGCTTAGACTTCAACCATAATCTTAAAAAACGGCTAGATGAACTGATGCAATTAGATGAACTCAGGCAACGGGCTATGTTGGAACAAGAAATTGTTCAACAACGAAGGAAGCACTGGCATGATCGCCGAATTAAAGTTTGGGAATTTCAAAAAGGAGATTTGGTGCTTCTATATCAGTCTAGACTGGGTCCAAAGAAGCCAAACCTGAAGATTGCCTGGGCAGGACCATTTGAGGTAGACTGGGTCTTCTCCAATGGCACAGTCAGACTGAAAGATTTATCTGGATTATTGTTGCCAGGAGTATATAATGGGGCAAAGATCAAGCTTTATTATTCAGAGGCTAGAGAAATTGGGCAAGAACAAGGTACTAAGAAACTGTAACTTGCTGATAAAGAGATACTAGAATCAGACATTTTTGGACTTTTTCATGTGCAACCAGTTCCAATTTCAGAACCAGTACCAGAAGAACCAGATCAGGCTGACCTTAGAATCAGTACCAGTATGGTCGAGCCAGATTGGAAATCAGACCAGTATCAATGGGGACACACTTTTCAATTTTTAAGCGCCCAACGGTCAGATGGCACACCAATAGTAATTATTTCAAGGATGGGTCGCAGTCTTGTCCAATGCATGTCTGCCACGATAGCAGCGACGCACACAAGTCTAGGAACGGCGAGTGGTGGAGCTTTTTTGGCGCGAACATGTATAACAGTCAGGAGAGTTAGTATTTTTTCTCACAAATCCCCTGCGCGATGCTTTCCTCCTGTTAACCATTCGCCATCGCCAAGCTCCGAGGTTTCTTCGCTACAACCGCAAACCTAGACCTCTGAAGAGACAGTTAATTGTCAGCTAGCCTTGCCAGCGACACCAGGGTACGGCTTTGACACGACAAGTAAGTCTTCTTCTCCTTCGCCTGTTTCATCATCATCGTCTTCATAGTGTATGGGTAGAAGGAAATGCTTAGAGAAGATGCAGGAGTCTCTTGAGGAAACCCAGGCCATAGTTGCCGCTGCAAAGGCAAGCCTTCCCATCATACCATTCAGTAAAATCCAGCGTTATGTATTCACTGACCAAGTGATGACTCTGCTACAACTATGGGATCTCCAAGTTGTGTTGCAAGCTACAAGAATTTCTTTTGACGCAGACATCATCAAGCAAGTTCTTGATTCTTTCGACGCGAAGATGGCATTGCCATGGTAAATGGTAGAAAGGTGCCAGTGACATCAGAGACCATAGCTTTTGCATTCAGAATGCCCAAAGAGCCCAAACCATATGTGGCAACTCCACAGTAGATAAGTATCGCTCTGAAGGAGGATGAAGCGGCTAAACGTAAGCGAAAGGCAAGTGGTCAAGGAGTTCCAGTAGCAGGACTGGAAGCTTCCACTGCTTACAGGTTTGTAGCCGAAGCAGTAAGCCTTAAAAACAACCCAACGTATGTATCCGAAAAGCTTTTTGCTATGCTATTGGCCAAGATATTGGATCCAAAGGTTCCTATTAGCCTTTGTCAAATTCTCTCGCACAATGTACTCCAGCAATCTGCCAAGCTGAAATCTCAAAATGTTTTTAAAGCTTGGTATGTTTGGCAATTCTTGTATTGGGCCACTGCTGCAAATGCTCATGAACAGGTAAAGAAGGCTTGGAGTGAGAAGCCAATTTCTGAGCCTAAGAACATTGAGCTGTCCTCAGACGACGAAGCAACGGACAGTCAGACTACTTCAACAGACCTGAAATGAAAAGCAATTGTAGAACAGGCTGGCAGTTCAAAGAAGCCAAAGACTACACTGACAAAGAGCAGTGACTTTTTGAAGGAGATAGAAATCCAGGTCAAGACAGTGAATACTGAGAAAGCTGTAGTGAGCCAGATAGAGCAGTAATCTGCTCAGAAGAGTGTGCCTAGCTAGTCAGTAGCACAAACTGCAGTTGCTACTGGTTCTGGAAAAGATCAGGCCAAGCCAGCCACTTCTGAGAAGATAGAAGACCAGTTAGTGGACAAAAGCAAGGCCACATGGACAAAGGCAAAGGTCTAGCTTCTTAGACTCTGCCAGGTGGAGTTCCTACTCCAAATACTGAACACATTTTTCAACTGGTAAAACAGGATAAGTTGCAGCAAATGCAGACCTATCAATTGAAAGGGCATCTTCTGCTACGCAAAGCTGATTATGCAACTTTACCCTACATGGCTCCAGTGACAATATATGAGCCTCCATAACCAGACAATATCTGGAGGATGATGATCTCCTGACTGATTTGGAAATATTTCAAAGGCTATATGTTGGAGCCAGGGAAATGGTGGAACATTGGAAATCAGGAGCTTTCCATGATAAAGGAGCTTGCCGTTTACTTGCGCATCCTAGTACAATCCAGCTGCTGGAACGAGTTCCTGAATGGATACTCACTGCTGACGAGAGAGTGACAAACCCACACTTGCAAAGGCAGTCTACTGCAGATTGTCGCTCCCTTGCCCTGGAACTAGAACTGCTGCTTGGTAACATACCAACTTACCGATGTATGAAGGATGTTAGGTAACAATTGAAGGAAGTTTTGGTGCAAATGCAAACTGCCAGAGGAGTTTTGGATCAGAGAGTCAAAGCCATTCTTGAGGACCAGACAACCACTAGCAAAGGACCTCAGACTAGAATGTCAGTCGGAGCACAGGCAACTGCTCTCCGAACAATGTTCCAGCTAGTGAGAATCACCAGAAGGATGATGCAGCAAGCCTAACCAGGCTGTTCTCAATTTTTTGGAATTCGTACTCGATTCTCCAGTTCTCTTATATGCCATTCCAGCAAGAGAAACAAAGCTGCCAAGATTCTTTCCAGCACTGTATCCTCAACACCCAGAACCAGTTGATCACCTTACATACTTCAAAATCACTGATGAGATTCAGGATTGGTATGAGCGACCGACTATGGAATGGAAGACTTGGCAAATGCTGTTCAATGATGCTCTCCAGATGCATAGGATCCAGATGTGTATGGGCCAATGGAAGATTCAAATCAGAGGTCTGACCAGGATTACTAATCAGTTGCTACAACTTACGGTGGAATCCTCTAAATTGCCTGAAAAAGACATTGCAGCAAAGCCGGGTCTGGCACCATAGTACAGGGAGATGGTTGAGATTCTTTTCGAAGCTCGAGTCAAAACTAATCAGCCTCTTCGAGAAGGATGGATCCATACTGCTTTGCATTGTCATAAGCTGGCCATAACCAAAATTAGCAAGGGCAGGCGTACACTCTATGATCCTGACACCAAAACCTATCATTCTCTCATGCCTTATGAAGTAGAGATGACCACCGACAGGCGGGATCAGCTTGAGTAGAAGGCCATTTACCGACTGATTCAGAAGGAGAATGTTGGTATTGGGACTTCTCAGGAACCCTCCAGGTCAAAGGGCAAACGAAAGACGGTCCAATGGAAGGATACTGGGTAGTTCCATCTCAGAATTCAGTGGTGAATTTTCTCCTCAGCATGCAGGTGGAGATGAGAGCTCCACCTTGGCCTGGTGGGAGCTCTACCTTGGCCTTTTCAGCTGCCTCTCGCAATATTTGTATGGCCACTCTGTCAAGTGGATAAGCCAGATTCCCAACATCAGAACCAGACGGTGGATTTTTCAGTCTCACATCAGAATTAGACAGGGGAATTTTTCAGAATTTTTGGAATCTTGCCAAAATTCAAGAAATAATGGAAGGATGTAGACGGCTGGATAGTTCACTGTGTGGGAACGTCTTCTTAGGAGATGGGCAGTGAATTACTTAGTAATTACTATGGTAATTACTACAGTAAATCCGAAGTGTATAAATAGGGCCCATTACATTATAATCGGGTTGGCAATTGTTATCATTTGGGTTAGCGCCTTGGCTATACTTGTACTTGAGAATCATTGGCAGTATTGTCGGTTGTACTTTCTCTCTGTAAATCATATTCGTTGTAATCTTGATCTGTAATCCCAATCATGGCATATATTCCAGTTACACTTACTTCTCGTCCAGTCTTCTAAATCTGAATCTGAACCTTATTTTTAGTACATAAGTCTTATTCTTATTTTAGTATCCAAATTCCAGTCTAGTTTCTGATTCCTATTGAGTCAACTGTCTGAAATCTTTCTACACTAGTAGCTGAAATCTTCTAACACTGGAATTAGCTGTCTTAAGAGATCAGCTCCAATTCCATTTGGCAATTGTGGCACGTCTTGCACTGATAATGCACGTTGTTCACTATGAAAGGCCACCAAAAGCCTGCTCTAAGCACTCAAAACAGAACCTAGTCTTTGCCCTGATACCCACTTTCTTTGTGGCATTGCTTGAGCACCATACCTATCTCTTATTTGTACATTACCCTTCTAAGCACTCCATCATGCCCATAGTGCATGAGATCCTCACCTACCAGTGTGAATTTGTGGGCCTTCTTCACCACTCTTCCCTTCTGCAACTTGGACAAACCATCTGAACATTGCCCTATACTAAAAAACTCTTCAATCTCCTTTAGAGTCTTCCTACCTGCATAAGTGGCTGGGCCACATATAGACCTGCAATATGCACCTGCACTTTGCTACTTGCTAACTAATCCGCCTCTTGGTTTTTCTCTCTCCTTACGTGCTTGAATTGAACTTCTTCAAAAGACTTTAGCATTTTCTTGATGAAAAAGAACCAATGCTTTAAAGAATCCTGCTTTACTTGCCATTGGCCTAGCAGTTGCTTGATGACTAGCAACGCATCTCCCTTCACCACCAATCTCAAAATGCCGAACTCTATACACTGCTTCAAACCCAAATGCAGAGTGAGATACTCCGCCTCATTATTGGTGTGGATGTCCTCCAGGTCATACGCCTTCAAAAATATATCTTTGCCGTGTGGGTCATGTATCACCACACATCCTCCTACTTTCTGTACTACTCTTCGATACGCTCCGTCAAACCACATTGTAAAGGCGTTTACTAAATCAGGCTCCTCCTTGGCTTCATCTCGCACCACCCTTGTATAGGCTGGCAAATCAACGGACTTGCTGACAAGAATGTCTGCCAAGTGAGACCGACTCGTGTGATCTACCTTGAACTTGAACTCAAACTCTTGTAGCTCCAACACCCAGTTCATAACCCTTCTTCCTGGCTTCAAATGTAGCACTACCTCTGGCAATAGATTGTTAGCTGTCAACACAAAACACTTGCGTACAATTAAATGCACCTTGAACTTCTTGCAAGCAAAGAATAAAGACATCACCCACTTCTCTGCCTCGATGTATGTAGCTTCTCCTGGGCTAATCACCCTACTCTCAAAGTATATCGTCTTATAGCTTCTCCCTACCTTTTGCAGTAAAACCGCTCCAATAGCAACTGTGCCCACCGTCATAGACACATAGAAGTTGTCCTCTCAATTGGGAGGACACATTGCTGGCAATTGACAAAAAATTTCCTTGACCCTTTCAAAAGCCTCCCGAGCTTCCTCATCCCACTCATAACCGTGCACCTGCTGAGCTCTCTTTTGAAGAGGATGCACATATTGCGATAACATCCAAAAAAAACGTGATAGATACTTCAACTTATGAACAAATGAAGCCAAACCTTGAGCATCTGATGGTGGCTCCATCAACACCAACGCCTTCACCTTCTCGGGATCAACCTCTATACCATTTTGCGACACCACATGACCCAACAGCTGCGCTTGAGGCTGTGCTAGTTTGCACTTCTTGGGCTTCAGTTGACCTCCTTCTTCATCAAGCTTTTGAAAGCATAACTGCAACTTTGACAGGTGCTCTAATCTTGAACTGTAGCAACCCATATCATCCATGAAGAACTTGATAAAGTGGCCCAAGTATGGATCAAATACCCTGTTCATCTAATCTTGGAAGGTGGCATATGCATTCACCAATCCGAATGGCATCTTGCGGTAAGCAAAACAACCCCATGGAGATATGAATGTGGTCTTCAACTGGTCTTTGAGCGCAATCCCTATTTGAAAGTACCCTGAAAAGCCATCCATAATTGAGTATTTCTCATGGCCAACCACCTGGTTTAAGATCTCGTCTTGAAACGGCAATGGATAGTGATTCCTCTTGGTCGTTGCATTCAATGGCTTGTAGTCGACGCACACTCTCCATTTCCCATTCTTTTTAGGGTTTATAACCACTGGTGAGACCCACTCTGACTTTTTCACAAGGTATATGATGCTTGCGTCCAACAACTTATTGATCTCCTGCCAAAGGGCCTCTTTTTGGATTTCCCCTAGTCTTCTCAGCTTCTGTGCCTTAGGCCTATATGCCTCCTTGAGAACAATCTTGTGCTCTACCCCTCTTGCACCTCACAAATGATTGTATTCTGTCGCAAACAGGTTTGGATAGGACTCACACAGTTGAACATAACCCTCCTTTACACCCTTGGTCAAATCTTCACTCAACATGCTTGAAACCTCCTCTATGCTTAAACCATGAGCTTGAGGTTGCATACCTTTTTATATAGGAGGGGAGTCATCTATGGTGACTCCGAATAAGTGTGCATCTATCTTCAACATGTCATCCTTGCTCTCCTCTTCCTCTGTGCTAGTGTAGCCTTCATCATAGCCCGTCTCTGTCTCGTACTTGTAGCTCGTCGTGTCACCTCATTTTTAACTACCATAGGACGAGAATTGCTCTCCTTGGTCTTTAAATCTAACACAATCTATCTCCCCTTGTGTTTGCAAGGCAAGGTGAACACTTTGCTCTCCCAATCCTGCTTAGCACCTATCACCAAAAGCCATGGCCTACCCAAAATGATTGGATAAGCATTATCTCCTGCCTTCATCACAAAAAAGTCTATCAGGAACTCTATGCCCGTCACTTTGACCTTCACATCCTGAGACACTTCTAGACACCTGGCTTTAGTATGGTTGGCCATCCTCATGTGCACATTTGACTTGGCTACTGCCTTGACTCCTGTCTCTTTCATTGCTGCTTTCGTCATGACACAAACGTGCGCTCCACCGTCTATGTATTCCTGTACCTGCATCCTCTTTTCTATGATCGCATCCACAAGCGGAAGAACATCAGTGGGGCTACCTACCCTCAAAGCCATGTTTTGCACCTCTTGCACATTTACCTTAGCTCTCGACAGCCTGGTGCTAACACTTGTGGACCACTGCCTCCTCAATTTTGGATTTAAAGCTAACAACTGACCAAAAGTAATGTTTGCTTTCTGATTTTGAACATCACTTACTAGATTGTACTCGGGATAGCCACATCCTAATTGGAAATCCATTCGCTTGATTTTACGGTGTCTTTTTCTTTTGCTAGGCTCGGACTGCTCTCTACCTTCGTACACCTTCTCTTTTCCCTTGCGAGCTCTGGTTTCATGCTTTGTTTCCATCTCTCTCTCAACTCTTGCTCTCTTATTGGCCAAGATCTAGATATCTTTCTTATCCACCCCGATAATATTTACTCTTGGGACCTCGCCTCCAATTGGCAGAGCTGGTTGCACAGGATTCTCCATTGCTTGCTCTCTTGGACCATCGAACTGCCCTTGATCTCGACCTCTACCAAATAGTTGGTAAATGCCTCCTCTCTCTCTCTCTCTCCCTCTCTCTCTCTCTCTCTCTCTCTCTCTCTCTCTCTCTCTCTCCCTCTCTCTCTCTCTCTCTCTCTCTCTCTCTCTCTCTCTCTCTCTCTCTCTCTCTCTCTCTCTCTCTCTCTCTCTCTCTCTCTCTCTCTCTGTGGCTGAGGACAATCAGGTGCATAGAGCCCTTCCTCCCCACAATTGTAGCACCTACCTGGTAGCGGCCTTGCCCTGCCCCTTGCTCCCCTTGGCTGTCCTCTATCCATGACACTGAGCCGCAACTCTTGCATTTTCTCGGACAAATCCTGCACTGTGCGTACCCAATTTTGCGGCACAACAGCTACACCTCAATTTCCATGATTTTCTTCATGCATAGCCTCCCTGGGACTCTGCGGTTGAGCAGAGGCCATTGTCTCGTAGCCCGACACACCCTGCTCTATCTTCTTCTTTATATTTCTGCTCTTTGACAATGCAATTGCTACAACACTGTTGTAATTTTTTGGACTTTCAAAGTTGACTTTCTCTCTCACCGTGGGGTGCACACACGCCATGAACTTATCCAGCTTAAAGCAGTCTTCATTAGCCAATTGCATGGCTGTCGCTAGTTCTGCCCAACACTCTTCAAAATGATCCAAAATTAGATTGAACTCTTTACTTACATCTTGTTTAAGCACCTTCAGCTTCGCATCCATCTTGACTAGAGACGCCTCCTTGCAAAAATAGTGAAGAAATCTTGCCCGTAGAGGCGGCCACGCTTGCCTTGGCTCGCCCTCCAAAGCTTCATACCATACTTTAGATTTTCCAAGCATCACCAAAGGAAATGTCTGCATCTTGCTATCCTCGTTCGGAATACGCAACGATAGCATATACAACTCAGAATCCGACATCCACTCGTGAGGTCCCTCCTCGCTCGTGAAAATAGGTCCATAGCTTCTAGCTGCCATGACTTCCAACGCGAAAAACTACTTCTCTTTGATCAATTGGGAGCAATCAGTGTGCTCCTCCATGGGGGCACCAGAAGATGGAGAGGGGGAATGGGGGAACACACCCGGCACAAACACAAAGGCCTCTCTATAGCTCGGGGTATCCACATCACCCCTATCCTTTCAGAAAACACCTTCAAAACACACTTCTCACTAGCAGACTACTACCTGCTCAACTACCACTGCTCACACACTCCACAAATCCACCACACAACGCACACCTACTGCCATGGCGTGTCTCCACCCTTACACACGCACACAACCACTCAATCTCACTCTCTCACACAAGACACTGTCGGTCTAAGGGGGAACACACTTCCACACTGCCGGCACCGAGGGAAAACACCAGAGTAGGAGAAAGAGAAGGGGGGAAGGGGGAACGACAGCAAGACGGGGCAATAGTGGCTTGATTGTGTTTCAAAAAGCATGTACACAGACTGGCACTGCCATCACCATGGCCATTTTCAAGGAAAAAGTACAAAGGGATAGGTTTATCGGAGAACTCCACTTTGCAGGCTTCAAACGGCACCAAAAAAAGCCCCTAATTTGATTTTAAAAATGACTTTTATAAGGGGGGGCCTTCAACTTTGGAAACTACCCTTTCATTGGCTTATCTGGCACCTTAATTTAGCATCTTTGGGAGGAGGTAACTGCCTTTGGCTTCATCTGCTCTCTCTTGCTCTCCTTGCACTTGAGGGGGGGACATTAGCGATGCCACTATTGCCCCTAGGCATTTTTTTATTTTCATTTTTTCCCTTTATTTTTCCACCCTTTAGAAGGCCTATTTGGCACTGCTCTTTTGACCTTCCCTTGGACTATTTCTATCTGGTTCCCACCATTCCTTTTCTCACTCTCTTTTTTCCCTTACCCTCTCCTTGGTTTTGCCATGCTCAGCCTTGGAAAGGCCTGCTTAATTTTTCACTTGGCGCCCCCTTAGGCTTGCCCTTTTGGTCCCAAATTTCTCCTTGCCTTTGCCTTTGCTTGCCATTGCTTGGTTGGCCTTGGGATGAGCTCGCCAGGCGGCCCTTGAACTCTCTCTCTTCCTCTCCTCATCCATGGGGCATAAGCGATGTCGCTATTGCCTCCCCCTAGCCTTCCAAAAATGGGGCCTCCAAGGGAAGGCCGCGGGAACGGGCCCTTGGTGGGTAGGCCACATCACCACCTCAGTTTACAGCCTCCTCTCATGGGCATGCGCCACTGGCGCCACCTCTCGCCGGCCAAAACCGCCTCTTGTGCTACTGCGCAGAGCCACAAGCGGTCCCGTCACCAAAATCCATAGCTACCGGAGCACCAAGGTCCTTGCTCCCCCTTTGATGCTAATGAAGGGTGCGTGTTCTAGGCCATATACCCTTTGGATTCACTACTTAGGCTCCAATATGGGATCTTTCTCCCGCCACATGGCAGCAGTTGGGGAGCCCCCTCTTGGGATAGTCTCCAAGGCTTTCTTTAGAAAAACCCTTCACACTCATTTTGAGTCTCCCCACTTCACAAGCTTGTTACATTTTACTCCGAGGTTGGTTTTTTGAGCCGCAAATCCCATCGGATTCCCACTGTGTCGGTCTCGGGTCAGGAAAATCTTACTGCCTTCTGGCCATTTTGAGCTCGCTATCCAGGCCGCCAAAAAACCAAGAAAATTACCTACATTGTCCTCCCTAGCACATGCCTCCAATTTCGACTCGCCATATCTTACTAACCAAGCATCCAATTGACGAGCTTTCAATTTGTGCTAGCTCCACATGATGCATGGTATCTTTAAGAACCTTGGTGAGGCCAAAAAGTTGTCAGATGACCATAACTTGCTAACTAGAGCTCCGATCCACGATCCAAGAAGACAGGCATGCTCCATAATTTGAGCTCTATGCATCTATCTGCTGCCATCTGTCCGGGCCACCCGCCCCCATCTGCCCTACCCGTCGGGGATCTGCTAAACCTTCCAACTTTAAACTTCAGTATCTTGCACATCGGGGCTCCGTTTGATGAGTTGTTTGGATCGGCTTCTAGAGAACATCGAACCCTTCATTCTAGAGCACTGACTTGGCACTTTGGGCATCTTGATTTCTCATCCCATCTGGACCATCCTTTAGCTCTTTTGGTCTAAAAAACCGGTTAGACATACATTCCCGTTACCCTTTGGCTGCCCAGGGCCTTGGTACTTGCTCTAGCCTTCTACACTGCACATGCCTGTAGCCTTTACCTGGCATAGATCACTTTCTAGCTCGGACCAGCTTTGGATGCACGAATGTTATTTATTAATGTGATTCTCATGGGAGCCTTAGAAACCACTAGAGCCAGTAACCCCGTCGTGTTTTCTATATTCTCATTGAGAAAATAAAAAGCTCGATAGGCTAGACTGTATATAGTAAATCCTCTAGTATCTTTGACATTTTGAGTAGGCAAATCCCTAGGGAGTGTATCCTAGCATGGTGGGGGGGGTATTATTATCTCCTTGTGAATTGACCTAAGGTTACAGTGTCACAAGTCCTTTTTCTTTGCCGAGCGTGATTCTTAATACGATAACTACTTCTAAAAAAATTTAAATCCTTCATCGAAAACCAAGATATGCTATCTAACAAATTAAAGCTTGGAAGAGTCATGCTCATTGGGACAAAGCCACTGGTTCATAAAAGGTCTGAAGTTGGTTTTAGAAGATGAGCATATTTAAATAGTGAGTTGATAGTCAAGGGTTGGGTGCCCTATACTAGTATATTGGGAATATAAAGATCCTTGAAGTCTTGCATTTCACACCATCATAGGTTTGAATTGATATACATTGTATGTCAGTGCACATATGAGAGCTAGAATCCTTGATCAGGTGAAAATAGCTTTTATATATTGAATTGAATGCATAAGGGGGCTACAATCCTTGATTGGGTACAAGTAGTACTCAATTGTTTAATTGTATTGAAGATTTCATAGTCTTGTTTTATGCATTGGTTTAAATAGAGAGTGCATTGTTCATTGTGAAATATTGTTAGTACACAAGATAGCCAATCATAGATATTATTGCTTATGTCTGTGTTTTGCAAATAATTATCATTGTTGCATGCAAAAATAGTTGAGCAAATTAAAAAACCCTAAACCTCTCTAATTTGAACAATGTGAAGTTTTAGAAGGCCTTATTGTTTTCACATCATAGAGGGTGTATAATTAATCCTCATGTTTGTAAATGCATTGAAAAATTCATAGGTTTGTTGTATGCATATTGTCAGATAGTGCATTGCAATGTGTATATTTGCTCACAGTGTATGTGATCGATATGTGGATCGACAAAAGTGCATTGAAAATCGTACAATGAGTGAATTTGGATAATACTTTGGATAATACTTTGGATAATATTTTATACGTAATAAGTATCAAAGAATTTCTTGATAAATTTATTGGAATTCATCTATCGTTTAATTAAAGCAATGATGATTGATAAAAAATTCAATAGATAGTTGCTACATAATTAAAATTATCTTTTGAAGTTTTAGAAAAAGTATTTTATGATTAGATATGATATATTTTGACAAGAATACTTAAGAATAACAATTACAGACATTACAAAAATTTGTATATGAAATACTCTTCACGGTCGCGTTACCAACCAAGTATTTCCTATACTTAATACTTAAACAACACTATTTATATATGTACATGCATATTATATGACGTTCATAAAGTCAAGTGAACGACCTGAATGCCACATTCATGCAAAAAAAATGCTTCTATCAAACGACACTCTATAGCCACGTTATTGACCAAGTGCCATTTGAATTTAAAGGATAATAATAGTTTGCATACAAACATCATATGGCCGAGTTACCGGTCGATGCCCATATGTTTCTTTTGCAAGGGGAAGGGAAGTTGACTCACCATAAGGATACCAAAATTGCCACATTACCGATGTAGTACCCGAATGGTGAGTCAATACTTACCACAATGACATCATATTTCTCGCGTAACTAAGGTGATGCCCCCGTGGTAAGCACTATATTGTGAAACAACTTACGCACAGACTCACATTGTGTGATAAGGTACCTTATTATTGTCGTACACTATGACAAAAGACACTGTACCACACAATACAAACACTCGAGTCGTGTGGTTAGGTACTCTGCCACTACCGTGAACTACGACAAGAGCATGCTCCCACATGACCCCCTCAATCCTTCTCTCCTCTCATATACCTATAGAGGAGGTCTCTCTCTCTCTCTCTCTCTCTCTCTCTCTCTCTCTCTCTCTCTCTCTCTCTCTCTCTCTCAAATTCTCACAAAATAGCACCCCATGGGCTCGAGCATCCCATCTATACATTAAGTTATGGACCCACCGGGTTTCTATGTTTTGCCTGTGGGCTTGCCAGGATTTTTGTTTTTCCCGGCAGGCTCATAGGGAAAACATAGAAGCCCGACGAGATTTTTGTGGGTTACCAAGTCGCCCTAAATTGGCTTGTTTGTGATTATGCTAATTGTGATTATGTTAATTGTGATTATGTGAATATGTTAATAACTTTTTGCGATCACAAGAAATTTTATTTAATTACGGAAATATTAAATCCCTATATAGAGTGCTTCGGGGGCCCAAACTAACGTGCCCAAAATAGGCTGTTTATCTTTGGCACGATTTTGTCAAAGTGTTGAAAATGATTTTTGAGCACAAGAGGTTGGTGAGGATTACACATTCTAGGTAGCAAATTTCATTCCATTTGGAGCACTATAGCTACACCAAATCATCGTATTGGGCTTGCGGTAAGGAGGTTAGATTTTGGTGTTTGATGCACACTTGAGACCAGTCTAGGTGAGAGCACACTAGACTTGTGTTTTTTGAGAGATTAGCTATCTCTTGTAGCCTCCATGACTAGTCACGTGGTCGACTACGTCCCAATGATTGACATTTTATGTTTGTTGTTCTTGTTTTGCTAGCATCAATATGGTGAGGCTTGGAAGCCGACCGGCAATATTCAAGCGATGATTTCATTCGTAACTTCTTTTATCGTATCTAATCTTGAAGGTCTTCTAAACATAGCCTCTAATAGGCCTTGGGACATGAGACAATTTGATCTCGCAACAATTAAATAATTCTAACTTGACTATAAGAATTTGGAAGGTTACCCTTGAGATTAACAATTGACCTTTAGTGCCTATCGACATTTAAATTAGTGATGCTAGACTTTTTGACTTATTGGCCCTACAAGTGCTCATGAGTTTAATTATATTGCATTTTAATGTTTAATCTCCAACAAATTGTTTTTAATATTTTGTTACCAATCATTCTTTATGCTTATTCACTGCATATGATTTTTAACTATCCATGTTCTTATGAGAATAAAACATTAGGAGATTTTGAAGGTCTTTTAGAGGGCCATATTGAAGAGAGAGAAAAGGAAGTGCGTCCCAATGAGCAACAAGGAAACATAACGTAGAAAATAGCTGAAACAAATGAAGAAATACTAAAAAAACTTATCAAATGTGAGTAACTTCTTGTTTTTACGGGGTTTTCAAGATCCATATGTGGACCCACTGTAAATAGATTCTAATAGCCTTGCAGGTACTGAAAGATAGCTACAAAAAGCTATCATAGTCCTGCCACGAAAAGGTACTAAATGATAGTGTTCAAAATTGATCTTCCCTCCATTACAAGCAAGACGCGGCTTTCTTCTCCCACTCAGAAATAACCATGGCTTCTTCTTCTTCTTTTTCCCGACCTAAAAGCTCCAGGGGTTGTTGTACTCACTCTCCAGCTAGCATGACCATTAGTCTACCAAGGAGGCCAAGCAGCAACATCTGCTCTATATCCATCACAAACGCTATTACTTTAGATAGTTAATGGTAGGAGGAGACAATATGCAAAGGTTCACGGGTTCTCATGCAACCAAGAAGGAGAAAAATATCCTCTACAAGAAATCTATTTCGTTCAGTATGGAAAGTACGAGTACTAGATTTCAAAGTGGAGGTCAGAAAGAAGACAATGAAGGAGGATTTAGTTCAGCATGTCTACACTCACTCTGACGTGATTGAAAAAGGTGAAAATGTCTTAATGGTGCATCATCCATGATGCAACTGTGAGTGCTTTCAAGACCTTCCTTTTTGTAATCTTCCTTTCAGACCTTGGTGTCTTACTTTTGTTTCCTTTTGAAGAGCTATGTAAATGTATAAGTCACTGCTCTCAAGAGTTCTATTCTATGGAGGTCTTTTACATTCTATATAGTGGGACTAAGGGGTCTCTTACATTTGGTTATTACACTTGCAGATGTCTTTCCTCTTCATATGAGGAATGCAAGCTAGTGGAGTGTATTGTAGGGCTCATATCTGTAATCCACGCTCACAATGGTGTTTTACAGTATGCTGGAAGATCTAGTAAGAGCCTTACAGATGAGGGAATTTTCTTCTACAAGCACTTCTACCAAGTCAACAAAAGAAACAAAAAAGTTACGTTGGTTAAAATCCATTTCCCTACCAATTGGAACTCCATGGAGTGGCCAGTCCCGGACACGACAGTGAGCAAAGCACTCCAAAGCAAACTGTTTAGGGATGTGCAGAGGTCCCTAAGAAACTCTGTACCCACCAAATTGGTGAAGATTACTAATTTATATCCTATAAGTTTATTTGTGGAGCTTTTTCACACTTGCTCTACGGAACCTTCTTAAAAGAAATTGCAAAAATTTCTTGGTGCCCGACTGCACAATGACTATACAACCAAGTATTCGAAAGCTACACAGGTTGAGAGCTTCTGCACCTGAACCATACGGCTCCCAAAAAAGCAACAACTGGTATACTAAAATAATTAGTCCCTATGAACATTTAATAAAACAAATAAGTAATTAGAGAGTAGGATGACTTTTAGATTCTTTTACATTGGTTATTACCGGAACAATCATGTCAATGTCTAGCAAAGGTCCATACTGGGTTTGACTGCTGTGGACATTGTCAACATCCTCCATCTTTTTCTCCTCACTCCTTTGTGCTTTTGCTATCCAGGACTCTTGTGTCTCTATTGTAGAGTGATCCATAGCAGAAGAATTAGATTCTACTATGGTATGCTCTGTTTGAGGCTCAATCAAAGATGACTGTTCAGGCTCTACCGATGGAATGATGGAGGGCTCTGCTTGAGAGATGGGAGTTTCTTCCTTAGCCCCTCCATCTGCATGATCTATTGATGGAATGGTGGAGGGCTTTGCTTGAGGATTGGGAGTTTCAATATGAATTTCTTCTTCAGTCCCTCTCGGTGAATGATTTGCAGTAACTTCTTCCATTTGAAGAACTCCATTTGCAAAGTGAGATTCAATTGAAACCGCTCTCGGTGCATGATCTAACTCCTCAATACTTGGACCGACTGCCTCCTCCTCATGCATCTCTTGGATCTCAACCGGTCCCTCTAATTTGATTAGTCCTTTTCTTAGTCTATCCTTATGATTGTTCAGTCACCCCCTCTTCCTCTTGTCCCTTCTCCACTGATCTTACAAAATTTGACAACTTGTGGACATCCGCTAGCTTGAATACCTCAACGATCATTAATATCTCTACAATATGGTCATCCAACTGGGTGTCTTCTGCATCCATACTTACACGATGTGAAATAGAAAGCAGATGCTTGATAAGAGTCGCACGGTATTGATGAAAATATTGCATTTTGTACTTCTCAAACATGCACTCTGCAAAAGAAAAATTGAGAGAGATTTATAGTACAACAATCACCATGTTGTAGTAATGCTTTGCAATATGCCTACCTTTGACATGAATGGTTGTAGTGCAAAGAAGCTCTACAATATGTACTTAGCATGTAGAAGGCATCTCCATCCACACGAGTTGGCATCCATGGGATTGGGAACTGTGACCTCTTTTATGGCTTCCTTATACAATTTGTAACTTCCACACATCTTGCCATATGCATGCAATAGTTTCACGCAGCTACAAGCAGACAAGTTTTGTATGAAAACTAAACAATCACTACATGCACACCTTACTCCACATCAATCCTAATTCAAAGATTCAAAATACTCAGTGTCAAAAAGGTACTTCTTGAGAACCCAACATTTGATGTTTACCGCAAAACACATATTCTCAAATGCATAGTATGCTCTCTTTCCCGCTTCCAAACGACACATAACACATTCATGCCACTTGTGATTGGCCGGAATCTCAAGGCCAAGGTACTTAAAGCTCTCAACAACTTCAAGTGTCTCATTGTTGTACACAATGCATGGCTTCTCCTTATGGTTGGTTTTCACAAGCATAACCTTTGTTTTGGATTTATTCCACAATCACCCCACTATGCAAGTAAAAGTTCTCGAGGACAACCATAAGATTTTTGTGTATCTTCAAAGCTAGAAGCAGTAGATCATCCTCATACCACAAAAGCACGATTACCACATTGCAAATAGTGACCTCTTCAACGATGGTGTAGCTAAAGTTGGTCCAAGCTAGGAGATGGTCAATTCCAGGCAAAGGCAACAATCGAGTGCAGTGCAGAAGGCTAGGGCAGGTACTAAGGCCCTAGGTAGCCAAAGGATAGCGGGGGTGTATGTTCGAAGTGGTTTTTTAGGCCAAAGGTGTGCTATAAAGAGCCAAGAATGTGGGTGGCCTTTTGTTACCGAGGTGTGGGTTTTATGTCCTAGAATGTAGTGACCAGTGTGCTCTAGAAGCCAGTCCAGACGGCTCTTCAAATGGAGCCCCGGTGCTGAAGATATTGCAGTTTAGAGGAAGGGTGTGTTGCAGATCCCGGACAGATAGGGCAGCTAGAGACAGGTGGCCCAGATTGGTGTCAGTGTATATGTGTGTAGTGCTCGAGTTGAGGAGCATGCATGTCTTTTTGGATCGCAAATCGGAGCTCTAGATAGCAAGTTATGGTCAGTTGAAGATTTTCCGGGGGCCGGGTCTGAGCCCATTTGATCGCATTGGGAAAGGCACCATCTGACAGTTTTTCGGCCTCGCCAAGATTCTCGGTACAAGTGTGCATTATGTGGAGTCATCACAAATCAACTGCACGTCAATCGGATATTCGGTTGGCCAGATACAGGGAGATGAAGTTGGGAGCCGGTGGTAGTAGAAGGTGTGCAGATGATTTTTCAAGTTTTTGGTCGCCTTGGATAGCGAACTCCGGGGAATTGGAATGCAGTGGTGTTGGCATGGCCAGGGATTGATAAAGTGGGGACTCGACACCGCTTTGTGATTCGGTGATTGGATCACCAGGTGATGTATGGCAGATAGAGCAAGTTGAAGGGAAAAAATGAGATGGGGGAGATTTTTTGGGGAAAAAAAAGGTTGAAGCTTCAATCCCTTGAGGGCGTTTTGATTATAGGCTGCCACATGGCGCACAAAAAGTCCCACATGCGATGGCGGAGTTGCGGAATTCGGGCTATATGAGTTGGAGCGCAAGCCCCTGTATTAGTGTGTGGAAGTGTGTGCCCTCCCGGACCGACGGTGTTTTGAGTGAGAGAGTGAGATTGAGTGGTTGTGTGTGTGTGTAAGGGTGGAGACAGGCAGTGTTAGTAGGTGTGCCTTGTGTGGTGGATTTGTGGAGTGTGTGAGCAATGATAATCAAGCAAGTGGTGGTCTGCTAGTGTGAGTTGTGTGTTTGAAGGTGTTTTCCGAGAGGATAGGGGTGCTATGAATACCCTGAGCTATAGAGAGGCCCTTTTGTTTGTGCTAGGCGTGTTCCCCCATTCCCCCTCTCCAACGTCTTCTTCTTGCATAAATTCAAGTACCTTTTGTTCCAATTGATTGATGCATAGACCAAACAGAGTTGGTGACAATGGAAATCCTTGTTTAACCCTAATAGTGTTTGCAATTTTTTTTGAAATTCCTCTTTCCATGCACAATTGACACATCACCTTCTCATAGATTCGAAAAACCGCAAGCATAAACTCACTTGCACTTGGAGTTCTTCCATCCTTCTCCACAAATTGTTACATGGAATCATATCAAAGGCTTTCTTGAAGTCCAAAAAACAACAATACAATTGCTTGCCTTTCAACCGACTTTCCTCCATGAGAACATGGAGAGTGACAAGATGATCAATGATGCTATGCTGGCGACAAAAACCTGCTTGTCCATTTGCATGCTTGTCATTCTCTTCATCCCAATCACTCAATTTCATCTCCATTATGCACCCAAATAATTTTTCCATAAGAGATCCAATCATTATAGTC
Source organism: Adiantum capillus-veneris (assembly GCF_014529385.1). NCBI lineage: Eukaryota > Viridiplantae > Streptophyta > Polypodiopsida > Polypodiales > Pteridaceae > Adiantum > Adiantum capillus-veneris. The sequence continues at coordinate 116,008,020 of NC_140954.1, forward strand.
CAGTAGTTGTTTACATTCTTTTTATCCCCTCCTTTATGCAAATGCTTGACCCAATTAGTACTCCAATCATAAGGCATACCATGTTGAAGTGCAAGTTTGAACATATCACACATCCACTCATGTGTAAAATCTTTCATCCATTCAATCATCTCCAGCTTGATACCTTGAAGATCTCCCGCTTTGCGAGTGGCCAACTTTTTAAGCCCACCGTATACATCCTCAATAGCATAAAAAGAGGTCATACATGGAAGTGAACCATAAGATGGAATTTTTCCAGCATTTGGTTGCTCATATAGTTTCCTATAATGTGTGTACATATCCACAAGACAAGTTACCAAAATTCTCAACCCGCTTGTTCCTCAAGTTTCTCCAAAATCTTTCACATTCATGTGCCTTTTCTTGGACTTGAAAAAATTATTGCTTTACTTCCCATCTTCTTCTGTTCTTTTGAATCAATGCGCTGTATGTATGCAAATGACTTTGATAGTTATTTTTTCCATAGTTTCATCAAGCTTTATCAAAGACTTTTGAGCATCTTGACATTATTTATCAAATCACCTACTGTGTGATCTATCTTTGTTGATACCATGGACATCTTTTAGGCAAAAAATTCCTCGGCACAAGAATAATCATAATGAGGAATGTAGCAACCAGCTACAAAAATGGGTGCTCTTTTTTATGTCATAACTTTTAGCCATACATAACGTTTGTACTTGTCATCTTTCACAATTGATATAAAATATTCCAATCTTTTCTTAACCATACATGCTAACCCTCCTTGCCCTCTTTGTTGCTTGAGATTCTTTGACCACATCAATGAATGTACATTGTAATCCTCCAATCCGTTAATCCTTTATGTATCATGCTCCCAAGTCTCAACAAGAAGTACAACATCGGCTTTGCTTGTTAGTTCATCAATGCCAACCCCCGCATTCCGTGGGTATCCATTGCAATTCCAAAAGCATATTTTTGATTGTAACTCGGTCTTCCCTCCTCCTTGGGTATCTCGAGGGACTTCCCTCCTCCTTGGGCACATTTTCTTCATGAGAGATCTCCTTGTTTTTCTTATTCCTCTCCTCATATGACTTGCAATGCATATTTTGTTGCTTAATAGTGCGATATTCATATACAAACCATTTTGTATCCCTCAAATAGATCCAAATATTATCAAGAATAATATTTCGTTTGGTCGCATCTGGCATGGTGCATACAATTGGCCGTTCTCTCGAGCGAGGAGCTTCTTGCTTACCCACCATAACTCTGGACATGCCAAAGTGGGTTTTGAAGAAACCTTTAATAACAATGGCAAGAGAACAAGGTGTCTCTAACTTTGCTTTGGGAATTCCACGAATAACAATGTTTTTGGAACGTCGGTCCCGTCCTTCAACTCCTCTACATCCACATTCTCAACATTCTTTGTTTGAGCCACAACTTGCATGAGGGAGGAATTAGGAACCACATTGCTACCACATACATCAGCCCAAGACTTGTTTGTGCATATATTTTTCATGTCACATACATCCCGGCTCATGGTGTCAAATTTCTCCTCTTTCAATACAAGGTCATGCTCTACTTTGCTCATGTGCTCCTTCAAAGCATTCAAGTCCACAAGAGAGCGTTTACATTCCTTCACTTCCTCTTCAAGTTGCATCAAACATGTTGTTTTCATCCCAAGTTTCCTCTTGAGATTCTCATTCTCAACTACAAGAACCCTTAGCGTACCATTCTCCATTGCAAGTGCTCGTAAATCTTCAGCTTGTTTGTTTATGGTCTCTTACAACGATACCAAGTATGCCATGACCATGGTTTTTGATGTCATTGGTTGAGTGGTTGTGTTGCTATCTCCACACTTAGGAGATTTTGGATCATTTTCTACAATTGTTGTGGACCTTGTTGAAGAAGAAGAACCCTTGCAAGTGCCAAAAGACATTGTATGTAAGATAAGAGACGAGAGTCAATTTTCTTAAACCTGTTTACTTTAAAAATGCTGCTATAAAAATGTCTTCCATAACTCTGAAAATTTTCATCTTTACATCAATGCAAAGAGGTTGTTGTGCTCTTTGATTGAGGCTATAGATCACCAAAATTGAAGTTCAAAGGAAGAAGTTATGATCAAAAGAGAATTGTTGTCTACTAGGTCAAAAACGGTTGCACTAGAGAGAGAGAGAGAGAGAGAGAGAGAGAGAGAGAGAGAGAGAGAGAGAGAGAGAGAGAGAGAGAGAGAGAGAGAGAGAAGCACTCTTGTACACACACACAAAGAGAGAGAGAGAGAGAGAGAGAGAGAGAGAGAGAGAGAGAGAAGCACTCTTGTACACACACACACACAAAGAGAGAGAGAGAGAGAGAGAGAGAGAGAGAAGCACTCTTGTACACACATACACACACACACACACAAAGGGGGGGGAGAGAGAGAGAGAGAGAGAGAGAGAGAGAGAGAGAGAGAGAGAGAGCAAGTTTTGAGATGGAGGTGCAAAAGGACAGGGTCAGTCTTGATGACAAGGTTGTTGTTCGCTTCAATGGTTGTGATCCCAAAGGAGGTTCATACATAAAATACAATCAGCTGCCATTGTCATACAGACCCTTATGGTTCCCTCTGCACAAACAAGAGTGCAAGCTTATCCAGAAGTCCTTTGGACTTCTCTTTTATCTAAATACACTACATGCTAGTCTTATGAAAAACCCTGATGAATTCATGGAGGAACAAGATCTACCTCCAGATGAGCAAGTAGACAAAGAAAATGACTAGAATGAAGTGGAAGAGATAGAGGTGGCCATTTACTTTGAGGCTGAAGCAAAGGAGCTTGATCAATGAAAAATGTTGTCTGTGAAAACATCAGAAATCAAGCTACCCTTGGATGTGTCTGAATTCAATGAGAAACAAGCTGAGTTGATGCTTCTTGGTGTGACAGAATTTAGATTTAGCGATAGCATATACGTTTGCCTCCATGACATTCAAAGTATTTTTTTGTCTGATGCCCCCCTCCCCCCCCCCGTCCTCCCTCCCATGTCTTTCTCTAAATTTGACACTTAATTTTGTCTGCAGTCTTGGATTGTTGAAAAGGATGACTTCCTCCGTTGTTGCACCCGAGAGTACCGTGGAAGAGATGCAAATCTTTCACAATATCTAGACAAAATTTGTGAGGCACCAATACTGTTATTTCACGATGGAATGTTGCAAGAAGAAATTCTCACAACGTTTGCCCTAAAGACACTATCGGGCCGCTTCCTCAGTGGACCAATGTTGCCAAACAACGCGGACAAAGTCATTCTTGTCGAATTTTTTTTGCAAGGGACTACTTTGGATACAGACCTGGGTATACAGGTGGCCATGCCACATATTACTACACTTACACATCAATGGCACTGTCCTTAGGAAAACAAGACCCAAATGAACTCTTAGAGTATGGCAAACACATGATTTTAAGATACAAGGGCAATGTGCCAGAACATATGTCTAAAATCTCAACAAGTTGAAACACAACTTGTGACTTGTACATATTATCTTAAACATATTGTACATGTTTTGTGGTAAACACATTACGGTCTGTCTAATTTTCTCCAATTTTTCTAAAGTAAATATTGTGTCAAACACTAAGTTTCTTGCTCCACCTATGGTTGACATATTCTATTGTCTCTCTCCATTTTCTTTGGTCTTCTTCTTGAGTGTTGGAGTTGTTGAAAGCCTCATACCATTTAATTTTACTTTGTTGTAATTTTCTAATTGCCTGTGTTGTTGAGGATGCCAATACTTTCTTCTACTTCATGCGGTGAAGGATTCTACGTAAAATCATTGGAAAAGCTCTTTCAAACTATTTGCCTGGTCTTGAGAGACACCATGCTGAGTGTGTCTTAAGTAGGCATTCCTCGCCATGTAATGAGATTTTTCTAAGCCCTGGGTATTTTATATGACTGGGTTTTTGTACTTTTGAATGAAGTATGGTAAATGGTTGAAAATGATGTGCTACAGATGAAGAAAAGTTGGTTAGAACAGACACCGAGAAAAATTCTAATCACAAAAATTGTTTGAGAGTACCATGTAATGAGTAATCTGTGTGTCTGTCCATGCTGTCTTGAATGATTTATTCAGAAGCTGTAGGTTCTCCTTAAACTTGTTGAGATTCTCTTGTGACCAGTCATCTTTGTCACACATAAAAAAAAGCACATCTATGGAATGCCACATTCAACCTTCACATTGTGAGTAGCTGGATCCTAGTCCTTCACTGCCATATGCAATTTTTTCCATTGTAGATACTCAACTTTGCTAATGTAGGTGGAGAGATATACCCTTCCACTCTTTGTCAACTTCACATCTTTTATGCCCAATGGTTTGAATAAAACTCTATGAGCCTTGACACCCCCAATGGATGGTTTAGAAGGAACATCCTTCCCTTTGCTTGATCTTTTCTCGTCTCGCTGCATTTTGACATTGTCCCCATGGAGACCTTTATCTGACAATACAAATTCAAGGGCCTCGATAGATATCTAGTGCTCGATAGACTTCTTGATTTTCCACGCAAACCCAATTGTGAGTTCCCCACCCCACCGTATCAAACGGCGGATCTGATGGTGAACCTGGTGGCCACTAGATCTATAACGGAAGCAAACAAAATGGTTCAGGGTTCAACTAGCGGACGATCTCTCATCACAAAGTGAATCGAGTTCGAGCCTACTAGCAAGGAGATCTAGCTCTACCTCGCAGGGGAAGCGTACTTAAACTATCTAGCGATCCTAAGACCCACCTTCCAAGAGGAGAGAAACCCCGAATGCCTTTTTCCCCATGCATTAGGAAAAATATGAACCCTCTAGGGGCCCTTTGGGATTAAGGTTAATTAGAGGCCAGCCAATGAGAAGAGGGTGGTGGACACACTCTATGCCCTCAAAAATGTAGGGGGACAAAGTAGTCTTACACTTCTTAAATGGGCTCTTACCTAGTGAGAAGGTGGGGCGGGGGGGGGGGGGCATATGGAACCTCCAACTTCCCTCTTTTTTGATCCGGTTCTGAGAAAATCCCAAAAATCCCAAAAATTTGAAAATTTTCAAAACTCAAATTTCATCTTCTTAAAACCCTCCTAAAACTATTTTATGGTCAAAAAAGCATTTTTTTGACCTCAAAAAGTCAAAACGTGCACCCAAAAACCCTAAAATTCAATTTTTAAAAAAAACTTTTGAATCTTTTTTTGCTATCCAGAGCTCCCCCAAAAGTAGTTCTTAGGCCAAAAGTAATTTTCTCTCTCTAGAACCCCTTTTCCAACCCCTCCTTGGTTGCAACCATCACATTCATCCTCTGCTCCAACACTCTCTCTCTCTCTCTCTACACCATCTCCATTGCTGCAGCAAGGAAGCTCCTCTCTCCTCCCCTACCACCTTCCATTGCCACACCAAGCAAAGGTTATCCACCTTCTCCTCCCATTGCCACACCAAGCAAGGGTTATCCACCTTCTCCTCCCATTGCCACAAGGGTTATCCACCTTCTCAGATCACTTTATCCTCTGTACATTGTAGAAACAAGCAAGGTCCTTCTCCTCCTCCTAGTTTTCTTTGCTCAACCATGGCCAACTCTACTTCGCAAAGGTGGCCAAAGGATGAGGTCACAACACTTGCATGCCACAACACTAGAGGTGTAGATGATGAGTGGGTGCCACAAGAGTTCACCAAAGGTGCTTGGGTATACATGCAACCATCTACTATTGGCCCTCATCGTGTGCGGAATCGTGCAAACTTGGATCTTCATTGGAAAGGAAATCTCCTTGGCTTCAAGAACCGCAAAGACAAGGGGACCGTAGCCATTGTGCAACATGTTTTCTCAATGTCAAACATGCATTTGCAACAACTACCTCGATTTCCAACACATTGTAAGTACATGTTTTGAGAATACAAAGCTAGGTGTGAAATCACAGTGTAATGTTATTATGGATTCATATGTAAGATTTGTCATGCATTTATAGTCATATTTCCATCCACGTTGGTGGAGGAGCAGCCACTACATAGTCTCTCCGGCACATTCAATGCTATACATGCGGATATTGGAGCAATAATGTTCCCACATCTTTGCCCAACCAAACTGGTTCAAAGAAGGATTTTCTTCTATTCTCACTCCTATATTGTCCCTACTTCTACACAAGCGTTTGGAACGCTTGAACCCATCAAAGTAACTTCCTTATTAAGTATGGAGTGGCCGGTGCCAGATTTGTGGTCGGTAGCATCTTTCAAGCAAAAGATGATAATGGATGTCCAAAACTCTTTGAAATACTCTAAAGCTTCTAGGTCTGTGGGCTTGAGTTGGTGTTTGCCTATTCATTGTTTTGTGCACATTTTTAAAGAGTTTGGATTTGTGGAGACTACCACAATGCTTGTATGTAAAGATGCGCATTACGAGGAATTAGGAAGGCTTTTAGAAGAGGACTGGGGTTTTGTGGAGGGCATGCATAACGGGGACCGGTACCGTTGTAAGGTTGTAGCTTCAGGTATTGGAATGCGCTATTTGAAATCCCGCACCTCCTTGTACATACGATTTCACTATGATCGTTGGATGTGCAATCTTGGAGTGTGGACTCCCTTACAGAGTGTAGATGGCGCTATTGCAAGCTTTGAAATTGCAGTGAAGATGCCCAACGATGCTTTGGAGGCAGTCCAAGTAAACAAGCATTGGACTCTCAGTAATGTTCGAGAACATTTGGTTGTTATGGGTTTTGAGGCCCTTCAACAAGCACAATTTTGTTTACAAGGTCACAAGGTGAGAATCCTTCCATCACATTTTCAATACATCATGGTTTGTCGATCATTGGATGCTTATTGTAATGACTATCCGCAGATTGGGAAGAGAATGGAAGACAAACTGAAGGTCGAGGAGGACTGGGGGATGGATGGAACTATGCTATCGATCTTATAACTTTGTAACTCTTGCAATTTTCAAACTGATTCCCGCTGTAATCAACATGATTTGCTTCGGCAAATCGTGCCTTTGAATATAATAAAGGTTCCATTATAAAAGGGGGGCCACCTAACTCATTCACTATTTTCACTTTTGCAACTCTTGAGCTCCTCCGCTCTCTGTCTACACCCCAGGCTAGACATGGATGCTTCCACAGCCTCTGCATCTGCAGCCACATCCACCCCTTTGTCACGCTTCATCCTCTTCCTCAAGAACACCAAATACAAAGGGAAGTTGGACCTCCACACCTTTTTTACTCGTCTCCCTGACCTTGATGCCACAGTTGCCCTTCACATGGATGCATTTGCCGAGATTTTTGTGTTCATGGAGGAGCACATCATAAAATATTCTGTATCTATCCCCCCACATGTAGGGATCTGGGTGCCTTGCGATCTTTTGCCCTATATACACAAAGGTGATCGCCCATTCTCCAAGCGGTTGCAACGATTCCAAGAAATTGCAACCGATGCAGGCCATTACTTGGACGAGCAAGCCCCAGGGGTGTCAGCGCTCAAGAAGCGCAAGTTGGGGGTGGAGTACCTTTCTCGGCTCGCAACATTTATCTTCTTGGTGAGCGAGGAACCTGATTTGGAGGAGCTTTGCTTACCACACCTTCAGGTTGGGTCCTTTATCAAGGATACCAAGGAGCAACAGGTTATCCCCATGAACCCTGCAGCGGAAGGAAAGGCACACCGGCTTGAGTACCTTAGGGGTCTTGAGAAAGTGGTTGAGAAATCCATAGTTGCGGCTGGCCCTAGTGACACTCCAGTGCCACTACCACTGACGGATGTGGCTATCCCAGAGGTAGAAATCAGCCGCTTCTCCTCAGTGTTAGTGGATGGGGAGGAGTATGTGTTCCTGCATGATTTGGAGAAAGCATTTGGCCTACGCATGGATGAATGCTTGAGCGTGCTATGCAACAACACCAAATTTCCCTTAGAAAATTCGCCAGATGCCCTAGAAATCAAGCTCTTTCCAGATGGGGACTCTGTTGCTGACACTATTGCAGTTGTATGTGCAGAGGTCCTCGCAGCAGAGTAGTTGCACGTGGCTGATGAAGAATTCCAAGCCAAGCAAGCCAAGGTTGAGGCTGCTAGGATGCCTATGCCATTATGCAACCTCCCATCTGATGATCCAAAGGTCGTATCTGTGGTGCATGGGAGCATTGACTTGGATGCAAAGGGCAACAGGGAGGAGGACGACAAGGAGCAAGAACTGTATCCTAAATTTCATGTTACTATTTTATCCTTCATTGTCTTTTTTTGTCAACCTTCATTGGTTTATGACAGGATGTCATGGAGGTTGATGATTTTGCTGCAAGGACGGGTGGCAAGCGGACGGGCTTTGGACCTCAAGCTTCCCTTGCGCATTACCTAGGACAACTCCCCACTGGTGATGTGGCCATTATCCATAATGAATTTACTCCTCAAGCCCATTTTATGACTTGGTCGTTAAAAGCTTTGAGCAAGTTTTTGTGTTTGAGCACCATTGCTCAAACTACGCATCAAGTGTTCCTAGTGCGTAGATCCCTTGTATGCACAGCGTTTGGCAAGTTGGCTTTCGTGGTAAAGTGCTTGCCCAGATAGGGATACATGCTTCCATTGGCTCAACTGACCCAAAGGCCATAGCGCAGTCCCTCTTGACTGGGGAGTTGCCTTACGCGCAAAATAGGCGCCAAGAAATAGTCAAAAAAATTATGAACTCCTCAGATACATGATGTAAAATCACCATTTTGGAAGTAATAAAAATATTTGAAATTGTCTCTCTATCTTGCAAATTCTTTTGAATGTGATTTGTCAATCTTGAAAATTGTTTCAATTGGTGATATGAATTTTTTTTTCATAAGTGACTTTGTAATTTCAAGTTCTGTATGTAATTTCAGTCAATTTCAATAAATTTAGGTATTTTATGTTCCCTAGGGGGTAGATAAGCCTACCAAGGGCCAAAAAAAGCATGGCCACAAGGGCGCGCAAATGGCCCATCCATCAGTTTTGGATGGGCCATTTGCGCGCCCTTGTGGCCAGGCTTTATTTTGCCCCTGGTAGGCTTATCTACCCCCTAGGATACTTACAAAGCACAAATTTATTGAAATGAATTGGTTTTGCATCATTAATTTAGATGCACCCTTTCTATGGCAATTCCAGCATATGTTCACACTCAAGGACACTAGAAATTTAAAGGTGAAATCAATTATGAAATGAAGTTTCCAGCACACTATCACCTGCTTTAGCTCTACCTAGTACACCCCTGCACCAAAAATTCCAATTACATTGGACATTTGAAAAATCCAAATTAATGTTGCATAGACACTTGGTTTCACAATATGTTATTTTTTTTTTATATCCTATAGGGAATTCAAAGCTTGAAATGGCCAAAAAAGGGTGTCCACAAGGATCTATGTAAAATAATGTTGCAAAACCAATAGGTTTTAGTAAATTTGTGCTTTTTAAGTACCCTTGGGGGTAGATAAGCCTACAAGGGGCAAAAAAAAGCCTGGCCACAAGGGCGCGCAAATGGCCCATCCATCAGTTTTGGATGGGCCATTTGCGCGCCCTTGTGGCCCAAGGGTACTTAAAAAGCACAAATTTACTGAAATTGACTGAAATTACAAAGTCATTTCATTACAAAGATAATAGACACAACTGTTGATAATATTGTCATTGGAAAGTCAAATCATTACAAAGATAAGGGTGTGCAATACAAAAAGAGGGGTAACTTTGGCTAATGCTCGAAGTCTCGTCGCAATCGACGTGCAAGTTGCATATCTTTTGGCTGTATTGTCACTCACTTTGCATGTATGGCGCATAGGTTGGTATCTTCCAACACCGAAATGATGTGGGCCTCTGCGGCTTCTTGAATAGCCTCTAGCACTATTGCTTGCATTCTATACTGATTTCAATAGCTTTGAAGCACCTCCTTCACAGTGCGAGCAAAGGGGGTGCGTCGAATCAAAAGCTCCGTCGTCTTCTGGTAGTGGCGGATTTCTGCAAATTCCCTTGCTATTTTTTGGCGCCGCTGCGGTTGTCTTGGGGACACTTGCACATTTGGTGGCGGGCGGCGTTTAGGCTTCTTGAAAAACTTAGACTTGCGCATGTTTACATGCTTAGGGGCTGGTTCTGCAGCCTCTTTTGATTCTTCCTCTTCCCTTGGCTGCCGATCTTGTCGTGTGGGGAGAGCTCCCTGGCCTCCAGGCAATGTCTTCCCCCCAACGGCCACCCGGTGTGTGCGCAGTATTTTTTCTCGTAGCCATGGTGGCTCACTCTCTGATTCAGTGTCTGTATGGACCACCCGAGTCCTGGATGGTCCTGCTTGTGATTGGTGGCGCGACGGCTGCTCCCTATCGGACTCAGTTGTTTGTTGGCCCTCTTCTTCTCTCCAGCGCTGGGCACGTTGCTTCATTCTCCTTCTAGGTGTTATATCTTGAGGAGGTGGAGATTCAACAATCCTCAATGACTCTCGTGCCCTACCACCATGCCCACTACCAGATGAGTTCCTGGAACGGCCAGGCATTCGTGGCCGTTTTCTTGTGCCTTTAAGCCATGACGACTTCTCACATCCTTGGAGGGTGTTTTTGTTGGCAGGTGGATGCTCTTTCGCGGTTTGTTTGGTGCGCGCCATTTCGTTGGTAAGAGCTCACCTGTTCTTAAGAAATGAGTGGTTTATAAGAGCATGCAATATTCATAAGGGCCCATTTAAAAAGGGCCCTGTTCACACTAATTTTTTTTAAAAAAGTATTATTTTTTAAATAAACATGTCGCTAAGAGTTGGACCTTGCGTTCACGTATAGTGACTCGCGCAGTATCCATTTTGATCCTTGTCGCACTCTGCATCGCCGCCATGCAGCATGCTTGGTGGGACCTTGCGACATTTGCCACTTGTTGCTATGCTCTTGACGACTCCATTTCCGCACTTCAATAGCAATCTTGGATTGTCGCGCATGCTCCATTGTGAGCTTACGAGCAAATGTTGTGCGAAAAAACCAATTGAACATCTCCTCCAAATAATTGGATTGCACCATTCCATCACCATGTCGAGTATTTTTTAAGTACACTCCCCTTGCTCGATAATGGGACTTCTCCATGCCTTGAGTGCTAAAAATTTCAAGCGATCCATACTTGTGCATAAAAAATGCACCATGCGCAAACAAGATATGTTGTTCACATGAGTAAACGATCCACATTATTAAATAAAAACAATCCCTTGTAATGAATACACCATGTAAAATGACTTACCATGTAATGTGTGATGTTATTTTCACCCCAAGAAAGGGTGAAGACCTTGGTAAAATCCGCCAAGGCTTCTTGAAATGATTGGCGTTGTTCTTCTGTTGTGCTGTTAAGGCCCATAAGCTTGACCATTTTATCAAAATGTGCCCAAACTTGCTTGCGCTTGTTTGCAAGCTCGCCATTTGAATCATTGTCGGTAGTAGCTTTGCATAACTCCTTCCAAAGATCCCAAAGGTTACCTGCCTGCTGGTTGGAGCTGTTTTGAGCATCATATCAACTTGGCTTTCCTTGGGAAACTTTCTTCAAAAAGTGTCTAGCTTTTTATCCACTCATTGACACTTGTTGAGCAATTTCATGGGCCTCCCCTGTGTTCTTTGCAGCAACGATAGACACATTTCCACTGTGACAGCCAATGGAATTCAAGAGTACCTCCACTCTTTCGATCGCTTCCTGGGACTTTTCCAACGGTTTCATTGTGAAAGCATAGTCAATGTGGAGCTTCAATAGCCTATCAAAAATGCGCATGAATGCGTGTAATGTACAAAAATGTACATTCGATAGAGGAAATCGAAAGATTGGATTCCAAGCGTGGTCCTTTTGATCACGGTCTGGGGCATTGAGCATGGGACATCTCAGAATAGACACTTCCCATTCTCTACCTTCATCTCCGACACACGACAATCTAACCCTTGTTCTCCATGCCCTTGCCATGGAAGCATGGAACCGGCCTTTGCAGTGCTCTTATGTGATTTTTTCCCATTAGGTTTGTACCCTCGAGTGCAAAATGGACAAGGCATGAGAGAAGAAGCCCCTTGTTTGCAGCCAAGCAAACACTTTATGGTCTTTAAATCCCCACCTAAGTGCCACTCCACATCATAACTACCAAAACCCTCAATCTCCAACTTCTGACCTGCAATTTGGGAGTGTATTACTTCTGTGATCCATGGAGTTCTCTCAAAAATCCATGAAAGTACTCCATTGGTCTCTTTGGGCACCTCAATAGCACCCAATCACCAAATTTCTTTCTTTGATTGCACGCTAAAAGATGGGGTGGGAGATGGCTCGACTGAATCCCTTTGCTTGGTTTGCAGAAGGGCCTCGTTCATTAGAGTGACACTTAGCCTCTCTAACCTTCGACCTTTCACTATTTGACACTCATCGAGTTTCAGCACAAAAGCGACTTTTGTGCCAAGCACTACAAAATAAATAGTGCTAAGACCTTAAACTTCAGAGTCTATGATAAGAATAATACCAAAGAAAAAAGTAAAGTGTGTCACCTTCTTCAGGTAACTCGTAAAATCTAAGCATGGCTTCTTGAAGCCTTCTAAGATCCACAAAAATATTGTTCCACATTGTGTAAGGAAAGCCCTTCTTCGAAGGTCTTATGGATTGTTTCTTACCTTTTCTCCTTGTCTTTGTTGCGCACGAAGCATAAAGGGAAGTTGGCATTGTGTCCTCAATGTGTAGGTATGTCCCAATGCGGGAGAACACATCTTCATTTGTGGCCTTCTTTGCAAGCTTGACCTTGTGAGGAACGGAAAATAGGTTTTCCACAATGCCATGTTCTTTGAGGGCATCCTTTAGGAGTTGGAAAATAGCCTGATAGGCTTTGGTGCTGATTCCAGCCTCATCACAAGCTTGTTGAACGTCATCATCACTAACCACATTTCTTAATTTACGCATAAGGTCCTTGGTGACTGCATCCTTAATGTGCTTACCTCCAGGTGATTGTAAGATAGAAATCACGTCCTGGGTATTGAGACAACTAGTGAGAAGGTTGACTCGATCATCTTGGCTTGTTCCACCGCATGCCTCCTGGATGAAGTTTCTAGCAACAAATAAACATAAATGTTAGAAAATAAGTGTGAAGTAAAAATGCATCATGCAAGTAAAGACCAAATCACCTTGTGCCTGTAACTCATCGTTTGCGTGCTCCTCCCGAACGTGCAAGAGTTTCAATGGATGAATACGTGCGTTTGCGTTCCCTTGCACCAAGGGGTGTTTCTTTCAAGTATGTGATGGTGTTGGTAAGCTTCTGGATGTGGGACTCCTTTTCTTGCATTTGTTGTTCAAGAGTTTTAACTACCCTCTCCGAAGAGGCAACACTCTCTTGTAATGCCGTCGTCTTGAGGTGAAGAGCTTCACATTCGTGCATCCACATATGCAAAGAAGCACCTGCACCCATACACAACCGCTTGCAATAGCCTAACAAACCTGCTTCTCCCCTCCCAAGAAATTGAATAAATGTGGAAAGGCTATTAAACGGTGGATGGAAGCGGCTTATAGGATCGTAAGGGTACAAATGGCCATCCACCCAAATGTCAACATTGGTCTCACAAGCGGTGCGACGTTCCTGTGATGACCTTTGATCACCTTCACTAGTGGTCTTCGGTGCAAATAAGAGAGTAATCTTTAGTTTCAGGCATCTTATTCTGCTGAACTAATGACACTATATGTTGATACTCTGGATCTACCAAGGATGCTTCTTTGATTCTATCCCAGATAGGGTTATATGAATTAGAGATAGCTCCGAGAAAGGATTTTCGGCTAAGACCATCTGCAACTGCATTTTCCTTCCCTGGTCTATACTTTATGTCAAGGTCATATTCCTGTAATAGCTCTATCCATCGCCGTTGTCGCATATTGAGAATAGGTTGAGTAAAAATCCATTTTAAGCTCTTGTGGTCTATCACTAGCTGAAACTTGCGCCCCAGAAGATAATGTCTCCATAACTTCAGTGCATGTATAACTGCTAAAAGTTCCAAATCATGAGTAGGATAATTCTTCTCATGATCTCTTAGCTTTCGCGAAGTGTACGCCACTGGTCTTCCTTCTTGAGTAAGAACTCCGCCTAGAGCAAATTTGCTAGCATCGGTCGCTACTTCAAATTCTTTACTGAAGTCTGGAAGCTTTAAAATAGGAGCTGAGACCAAGAATTCTTTTAGCTTAGTAAAGCTAGACTCGTGCTCGGTCTTCCATTCGATCCTCATTCCTTTCTTCAGGAGTTCCGTCAAAGGTGCAGCAATACGTGCATAATCCTTGAGAAAAATCCTATACCATCCCATTATTCCAAGTACTCTTACTTTGCTGACGGTGGATGGTTGAGGCCAATCAACAATATCCTTGACTTTGTCTGGGTCTACTGAAATCCCTTCAGCCGATATGATAAATCCAAGATAATTGACCTTTGGTGAGCAAAAGGTGCACTTGCTCTCTTTAGCATAAAGTTGGTGTTCTCGAAGAAGATCAAGTACTTTGCGAACATGTTCTTCGTGATCTGCCTCGTTCTTAGAATAGATCAGAATGTCATCAAAGAAAACCAAGACAAAATCATCCAGGTAAGGTCTGAAAATATCTTGCATAAGTCGATTGAAGCTTGCAGGAGCATTTGTTAGACCAAAAGACATTACTGTGAATTCGTAGTGCCCATACCTAGTATTAAAAGCCGTCTTTGGAATATCTGATTCCTTGATCCTGATTTGGTAATAACCTGACCTTAAATAAATCTTTGTAAACATTTTGGCGCCGTGGAGCCTGTCTAAGAGTTCATCGATCCTTGGAATTGGATACTTGTTCTTGACAGTTACCTGGTTCAGTCCACGGTAATCTATGCACAACCTTAAGGTTCCATCCTTCGTCTTCTGAAAAAGAACTGGTGCACCCCAAGGAGAAGTATTCAGCCGAATAAATCCTTGCTCAATGAGTTGCCTAAGTTGTTCCTTGAGTTCGATGGCCTCTGGAAGTGACATCTTATAAGGTCTTTTTGAGATAGGTTCTCATCCAGGGATAGTCTCAATCTCATGATCTACCTCTCTATGTGGTGGAAGATTCGTAAGGTCTTCTGGGAACACATCATCATATTCCCTCAACTAGTTTGGTCGAAGTGAGGTATCTGATTGGTCCACTTTGTTGAGCTTTACCGCATAAATTTGTTGTCCCTTTCTTAGTCCCTTCAAAAGTCTGCTGGCCTTAACTAGAGTAGCCCTAGGTCTCCCATTTTCCCCCTGGATTAAGGCTTCATTACCCAAGTTATCTGTAAAGGTAAAGTTTCCTTGTGCACAATGTATGTGGGTCCTATTTTGCTTTAGCCAGTCCATCCCTAGTATCCCGTCAAAGAATCCTAAGGGTAGGGTTCGAAATTGGGCAGAAGTTGGGATACTACTTCCTTGCCGTTTGCTAACTCTACAACTAGCTTGCTTGTTGGATACTTATCTAATTGTAGCTTCCTCATGCACCTGGGTGAAAGAAATGAAAGAGTACTACCACAGTCTATAAGGAAGTTAACTTGTTCACCTCTGAGAGATCCTGGCGTATGAATGACTGCATATTGCTCGCAACCATTGGGGTTGTCAATTGCAGCATGCAGGGTTGCTCTCTCCACTGCTTCGTCACCCACAGTTGGTTGTACCACTACGGCATTCACTCTAGCGGTAGCTCCACGCCCTCGCCCTCTGTTCATCATTCCATGTCCTCCTCTTCCATTAGCTTGGCCACGCCCATGGGTATTCAAGGGTATGGCATTGGCATTGGTTGCCTGAATCTTCTTGGGGCACTTGGATCTGTAATGCCCATACTCGTCGCAACTGTAGCATCGAACATCAGGGAACTCCATGGTTGTGGTGGTAGCCACGATAGGGCGCTGGTCATATGCTTGGTTGGCTGGTCTGTTATTCCAAGCAGTTGTCCTTGCCCTCTTTGCCCAATGATTCCTCCTGTTCTGATTAACCTTTTGTACTTCAAGAGCTAGAGGTTTGGCCCTCAACAAGGCATCCTGTAGTGTCGTTGGCCTGAGAGCTTCCAACCGAGTATTCAAAGGGTCGATTAGCCCTTGGCAGAACCTCGCCACCTGTTGTTCCAAGGTCATGTTAGGAGCATATCTCCGAAGAGTGACAAACTTTGCATAATATTCTTCGACAAATGAATTCAGTTGCCGAAGTGAAAAGAGTCCATTCATCCTCAAGGTTCTATAGGCAGGTGGTAAATAACGCCCCATTATCGCAGCTTTGATGTCTTCCCAGGATTGGGAAGATCCCTTAATATCCATGTCCCTACAATGTTGCTTCCACCATATCTTGGCATCGCCAGCCAAACGAAACATTGCAAGCATGGTCTGATTTACGGGTTGGTTCCCCGCAGCTTCAAAGTAGTCGTCCATGGCTTCCATCCACGCTTCCGCATCTCTCTCCACATTTGCCCCCTCGCCCTTAAAGATTGGAGGTTGGGCTTGCTTAAGGAGGAGATTCTTCTCTTGCGCTGCCGAGTACAGAGCAACAGGCAGTGCCTACAGAGGTTATACGAGATTCTCGATACCATTACTTGGATTTCAAAATAGACACGAGACTTTAGATAAATTCAAGATACCACTTTATCAAGAGACAGAGATTCAGAGACAAAAAGCACTTTATTGAAGAAAATTTATTACAATTGAAACCCCTCAAGGTTTAGGATAACTGATGATCAACTTATTACATGGTTTTTTTTTTGGATTGCGTATAAGATACGCCTAGGAGATGGCGTTCACATGATGCACTACTTCGTTCGTGAAATAGTTCCTGTACTCATCCTTGAGTGGATAATAAACTAAGATATCAAGCCGGAATTCCTCTTTTGGTACTCCAAAAGTTTTGAATCTATTTGCTGGGATCACCTCAGTGACCTTTTCCAAGAGCCAGTCGTTGATGGTTTCATTGTAGTCGCCTGAAACAGTCAGGTCCAATCGGGTAGGCAGCAAGTAGAATAACTCTACTACCCTCAACTCTTCTCCCCAACGTATCTTCTTCAAATCGGTAGCCAGGAATCCTAGCTTCCGAGCGTTGATGTAGTAAACCCCTCCTGGAAATGTCCAATCAAGTTCCCATCCTCTATCAATGCGAGTGGAGTGTGGCGTATGAGCCTTCATCAGTATCTCCATGACATCTCGCCTGAAATGGTAAACTGGGGATCTTCGAGCTTGCTCATAAATAAGCTCAAACACTTGGAACTTCCGATATTCTAGCATGGGGTCTTCCTGCAACACCAATGCAAGGAATTCGAATCAGCTACCTATATACTTTCAGTTCCTTCTTAAATATTCAAACAATACGACTTTATTTCCCAGCCTAACCTAGGCTTGCTCCGATACCAGGTGTGAGGTCCCCACCCCACCGTATCAAACGGCGGATCTGATGGTGAACCTGGTGGCCACTAGATCTATAACGGAAGCAAACAAAATGGTTCAATGTTCAACTAGCGGACGATCTCTCATCACAAAGTGAATCGAGTTCGAGCCTACTAGCAAGGAGATCTAGCTCCACCTCCCAGGGGAAGCGTACTTAAACTATCTAGCGATCCTAAGACCCACCTTCCAAGAGGAGAGAAACCCCGAATGCCTTTTTCCCCATGTTTCAGAGGCACTTACTCTCGAGATTTCACCGCTCTAGGGCCAATGAGTATTACTAATATCGAAATAAGCACTATGGGGACAGAGAGTTCCCGACCAATCGGGACCACCCATCTCATAGGCATTGGAAACCTGAGCCAAGCCCCCACTTTCCACCCCCACACTCACACTTCCTTGTGTGACCTAATTACTACCACAATGATTGTTCAACATAGACATTCCGTGATTAATTCCGAATCACATTGTTCGTTAAGACAGCCCTTCAACCAATATTGAAAACAACACCAAGACAGTATTCTAGTAAAAATTCTACTCAAAATTATTCATTAAAATTCCAATGTTCTGGAGGTACAATATCCCCCCTCCAACGAGAGTTTACTCCTCTCGTTGTCGCCTAGCTGCCCATACAACTAGGTATGTCCACCGCATAGAAAGCACAACATGGACACTCCCACCGCATAGAAAGCAAGACGTGGGTTCCCACCGCATAAAAAGCAAGTCGTGGGTATCCACCGCATAAAAAGCAAGTCGTGGATTCAAGAGCCCTTTAACGAGGAACTCTGCCCCCTGTGATGAGTAGGGGGGTCAGGACTGATTCAACATTGGAAATAAAATGAACATGTCGAGCTAAATTTTTCCTAGCAGACATTCTTTCCTATTGCAAGCAGCATACCCATCAATCATTTCTTTCCTACTTTAGACTTTAATGTACATATGAGTTCAGTGCCGAGGTTTCCGTCGGATTTCTCCAATATGTTTTGGGGATATGTTCATTCCTAACTAAACGTGTGCAATGTTAATTTAAACGACTTGAAAATAAAAATAAAAATTATGACCTACCTCTTCCATTTCTTCGTCGATGGCCCGTGAGATGGCCGGTATTTGTTCATCCATGGGAGCTTTTCCCTTTCCATTGACATTGCTTGTTCCCGCCTCGCGGTCGTGGGCACCACCGAAGCGAGTTCTCTTAATCGGGGCCATTTTACTCACTACCTTAATTAAATAATTAGCTTGGAGAAAAGAGCTAAGGTCTGCAAGCGTCATAACAAACCAATTGATAGATTAGCAACATTAAATAATCCCTCCTATATGAGAGGTCTAGACTTTTCCATATAGCAATCGTTATGGATGACGCATAATCGTATGGGAACCGGCTCTAAAGATAATTACTCGGCTTAGATGATTAAGAATAATAGGATTTCACTAATGGAATTACCAGAGAGATGAATTAAGCATGATTAATCTCTTTCCTAGCAATTAGATGGTGCAGATTCACCTTATGCATAGGTGTGAGAAAAATCAACTCTTAGAGACTTGACGATGGATTAATTTTTCCTTAATTACATCTTAATGCATAAGAGAAATGAATTTAATAGCTACAATATTAATGAGTGATAGAAAGAGTGATTCTCATCAATCTACACAATTACCGGCTTACCGATTAATTACTATGCTACCTAAAGAGAGAAAATTCTATTAATCATGCACTAATCATTAATTAAGAGTGATGAATGGCTGATAATTCAGCTATGGGATGATGATTATATAATAGAATATGGTTAAGGAGAATTAGAGAGCAATCGTAGAGAATTACGACTAGGAATAAGCATAATAGACGAGAAATTCAGATGGTAATGAAAAGAATTTACAAAAAGCATGAATTAAACCATGGTTACCGTGATTAAGGGCTGATAACCCTCTCGATTTTCTGATTTAATCAAGCTTCTTGAGGCGAGAATTCGGCAGCACCTCCCTCCTTGCTTCTCCTTCAAAGGATGTGTGTACCGGCAGCACCTCCCCAAGGTGTGTAGGTGTGTGTGTGTGTGTACTGAGTGAGTGTGTGAGCATGTGTGTGTGTGCACTGGCCTTTAAATAGGCTCCTACAGGCTGAAAATGGACCTGGGTTGCTATAAGAAACTGGGTGAGCACTCAGTGAATGCATTGGCAAGTCTAGTTGCCTACCCACCAAGTGTCCAGTTGGCTTGGTTAGCTGGCTCTGACACTTAGTTACTGGCTTGGAAACTCTCCCAGGACTCCCACAAAGAGAGAAGGCACCCCCTAGCTGCTAAAGCTGATCTAGAGTGGCATGGAACCTGCTCCCACACAGCCTCGAGCCTCTAGTGCCTCCCCGGACAATTTTGGAAAAAATTTCTTTTAGGCTAAAATGGGTCATACGAGTCGGATTTTGATGCCGAAAATTGCTATAGCAAGCTCTAACTAAGGCGTACCGGCCCGAGTACCTGCCATATTTAGCAGCCCCCGGGGTCCGAAAATGCATATTTTCAAATTCGGGGTACGGGTGCAGTTTTTCGAGACGGCCAAAACTGGACGAGTCGGGTGACCAAAAACTTACTATTTTTGAATTTTTTTTACAAAAATTATTTTAGTTCACATTTCGAAGCTTTAAAACATTATAAACATCATGGCACTGACAGAATTCGGAAAACTGCTAAAAATAGTATCTTTTTCCATTATATTCATTTCAAGGTACAATGGTATTCTTTTGATCGGGATCACGGACCTTACACCCAATGTAGAGATATACTAACTTCTCCCCAATTCAACAAAGAGCATGCATTGTACAAATGTGCACATTAACAAGTGGAATTGCCAGAACTGGCAGGAAGTTAGGGTCTTCATTGTGTCGAGTAGGAGCCTTTCTCCACCACTTTGGGTCCATCACCTTTGCAGAATCCATGTAGCAGATATGGAGATTTTTCAATTGCATCCATTCCATAGTTATACATACACTTTAGTGTTTTGAGGTCACTTGCAAGATGCCATTAGACCTAAAAGTCCCCCTCCCATCCACAAATAACACCTTTCCTTGATTCATTGCCCATCAATTATGACATGTAATGAAATGTGAAATGAAATGTACTATTTTAGTTAAAGGTCTGTCAAAAAATGAATTACCTCAAAAGAACTCGGCCACCATATGTGCGCTTCTAACCAAACATTGAAGTATAATGGATTTTTGGTAGGACATTTCAAAATTTTCCTATTCATCAGTGTTATTGTATCTCGCTCTATCTTCTTCTCTTTTAGAATCTCACACTCATCTAGCTTCAAAACAAAATGTAGCACACCACCAGTCTCTTCAAATGTGACATTGTAGAACTCTACCATTCTGGTCTGCAACATAGTAAGGCCCATGAAAATATTGTTATGCTCATCATAAATTGTAGTTGTTCCTTGGCCTTTGTAAGTACTTTGAATGTGAAAGGAACAACCAAGGAAGTCATTCTGTGCATTTTTGAGCTGAAGTATCTCTCTTCAAACACTTGATGATGTTGGTAGCAGCTTGGATTTTATTCCCTTTTTCACAAACATGGAGGACACAAGCTGTTGAATAACTGAATAGCCTCTCTTGCCAAGTGAGTCAAGTGTGCCTTGCATCTCTGTTGTAGGCACTACATTCTGAGAAATAAATCAGTCCACAACATCCCTTTGCAAAACCTTAAACTTCTTGTCATGGATTATATCTTTTGCAAGGCCATTGCTTATCAAAGGCTTCAACTGCTTCCCTACATTGGTTGTAGGATCAATGCTTCCCTTGTCTGGATAGATAGCTTGTCTACAAAGAAAGCAATACATAACTCAAAGCAATACATTGATTACTACGTCTACAAAGAAAGCAATACATAATTCAAAGCATAAATAATGAAAGACCAATACATTGATTAGCATACAAAATTATGTCTACAAAGAAAGCATAAATAAGTCATACCAATACATTGATTAGTATGTCCACAAAGAAACCAATACATAGAAAGATTGAGCTCCTCACCTCAATGCTTGGGTTCTCTTTTTCAGACCACCAGATCCAACCTTCAAGGTTTCAAGATTCCGTAGTTTCTTCTTTTGCACACGAGCACCCAAGATCGTAGATTTGTTGTGTAATCTTTGCAGTTTTTCTTGTAGGACCTGTAATTCATCTGTGTGTTGTAATATGGTTTTCTGGTCATTACAATGCAAGTCAAAGAGTCATAGAATCTCCTTTGCTTGAGAATGAAGCATGCATCTGTGATTTTTAGCTTGGCTAGTTAAGGCTTTTCAATATCCAAGCAACCCATTCTCTCTGTCACCAGCAAGATCAATAGACCACTAGGATTTGTAAATACAGGAGAGGCATTAGTTCTAGGATTAAGAGGATAGAGGGAACCATTTATCCAAATGACTACATGTTGTGCTCTTTCTACTCAGATTCTCTCTTTTTCTGCTTCTGTGACTTGAGTATAGGTTTTTCTTCGCTTACATAGAGATGCATATTGTGGATCCAAGTCAATGTGTAGATGAGATTCAGGACATTTAGTGGGGAGTTTTGAGTCTATGGAGGATAGGGCCATTAGTGATTAGTGCAAGGGAGATGAGAAAGCCATTGCAGCTCACTGCTAGAGGGCCAGTGCAAGTCAATGCAAGAAACATTCAAACTCCCTCCAAGATGACGAGGTGCATTAAATGTAACTGAAAAAGAGACATTCCCTCAATCATCACTAACAGTATGTCTCTATCAAAAGAATCCACTTGGAAGTACACTTTTTGAAGGTTTTTTTACGACAACTTTTCTTTTACCACACCTATTTTCTAGAGAGAGAATGCCAAAAATTCCATTTTCCTAGAAGGATCTCCAAATGACCTCCAAAATTTCCTAATGTGAGTGTGCTATTTCTTGTTGATTTTGTAGTGTTTGAGTGAAGATAAAGAGTGCACCCTTTTGTAGTATTAAACTTCTTGATTGAGGGCACATCCATGGGCCACTACTCTGTTGAGGGTGCGAATCACTCCACCTATAAAGTGCATGCAACACTACCTAGATCAACATAATGTCAATCAAGGAGACACATGACATGATAGGTGCACGGAGGCAATCTCTTTAGCTTGTCAGGGTGAGACCATCCCACACATACAACACTCTAGAAGGCCAACCAAACCACAATTAGGAATCTCACAGCTCTCAACTACACCACCCAACCCACATACACACAAATGGAAGGAAACTTACTCAATCATGCCAAAATTGTACGAAACTTAAGGGGCACCATCCCCTCACTAGGATACATCTATCCCAAAGATTCTACACTCAAAACCTTCACTCTAAACCCATCTACAGAAATGCGTATGTAAACATAGCAAAATTTTAGAAGTGTCCAAAACTGAAATCTATGAGTACCTATGCGTAGCTTATGTCACCATGACTACTTGCACACAAAAAACAAACATCATTTGATACACTTACGACTACAAGTAGCTCGTAGATGCATTACCATGCGTGCTCCATTCTGTGTGGAATGCTTGGCGTTGTTGCGTAACTCTCTTTGAGCCTATCGCGATGGCATAGTTGGATCCCCAATGTGATGAGCAAGCAAGAAGTAGCGTCAGGATGAAGATCACGTGCTCTCTCTTTCTCTCTCACACAGAGTCAATGGTAGCTTAAAACTATGATTATGATAAAGTTCTCTTTACAAAATGACCTAGGTACCTTATATACTAAGGCTACCATAGGTTAAACCTAAAATAGAATTCAAAAGGGTCAAATGGATTTGTATTTACAATCTGGAAGTGCCACTGCACCTCGGCTTCTCCATCTAGAATAACTACTCATAACAAATGATGTTTTTAACCATAATCCATAGCATTTCATCACTCTCAAAAAATAAGGCCTTGTTGAGTTGTATTGTTGACCCGTGGGTTAACACTCCCCCCTCCAAATTCATGTCGTCCCCGATATGACTGATTGTCAATGTTGGTGCGATCTTTGTTGTTGATTTTCTTTCTTGTGCTCCAATGCTTGTAATTTTGTCAAACCACAACAAGAACTATGATCCATGAAAATCATAATTGATGACAAACTTTATGTCCATCACATCCAAGCCCCAAGTTGCAACAATTGTTGCTGTCATTATAGGGCTATTTCTATATCTAAATTAAAAAAGAACCCAATCTCGTTCAGCTTGACTCTTATCACCATGGATAGATAAAGCTCCATCCATCACTCGCTCCAGTAAATTTGTCAATTTTGAGTATTTCTCATTCTCAAAAAAACTTCTACAATCCGTAGAATTGAATGATTGGCTTTTAGATATGGAGAACCAATGACGAATTTTTAAGGATTTTGTAGAAATTGTATGGCTAAACGTTCAACTTCTTTAGGCCAAGTTGCACTCCAATACAAAGTTTGTTTGATAGGACAAATATAGGAGATAGTTTTTTTTATTTGAGGTTCAAAATCCATGTCCATCATTTGATCCGCCTCATCAAGAACAAGATATGTAACCCTATGAAGGTTGGTTTGTCTACCATTTGTGTCTGCTCTTCTTCGATGGTGACTCCTTTGTTCCTGCATCAAGGTGATCAAAGTTGCATTTTTTCCAATGTTAGCTTTTTTGTGTTGTGTAAATCATTATACTGCTTCTACTTGATACATGACTTGATTAAATCCCAACAAACCCCATTTAATTCCCCAAGCTAGTAACTTGCTTCAAAAGGGCCTTATCCGACATCATTCGTGATAGATGCGTCTATGAGCCATCATTGTCCATTTCTCCCCAAAACTCATTTACATGATGTACAGGGTATGTAGATGGCTATCATGGCTTCAGATTTGGAAAAATTGCATCTTTGGCTAGGGGTTAGACTTCTATCCTTTTTTTTCAAAAAAAAACCCTTAGCTTGTATTCTCTGTTCATAGCCTACTGACAAAGTTTGGCTTGATTTGGACTTGTATTTTGCTTTACAAGCTAACTTTTTGGATTTCAATCTCGAAAATGACGGATGGGCATCTTTGGAACCTTTTGGTTGCCAATCACATGTAGGAGCAATGATGATGACTAGAACGTGGCTTGACCCCTGGTTGCTCCTATAGACTTTTGTCACGATAAATGACTGAACTATCATTTCAACCCCTTTTGCTCTTGTTAGTATTGTTAGTCCCTTTTGTTTTTTAGGCTTCATTAAGTCACATACAAGATAGAATATTTACAACATAAAGATCTACCTCTTGTGCACGACCTTGCAGTCGCATGAAGTGTCTGATAGGCAACTTTACACTTGATGGGTACGTTCATCTAGTCGCATCACCAACTTTCTTTTTCCTTGTAGGCCAGCCTGGAGTTTGATGATCGTTCTCAATCATTGGCCTCATATTGTTTTGTCATTTTCTTGCACCTTCTTCTCTTTGTATTGCTCAGGCATCTCCTCAGTCTTTTCTTCATCTGGATTATGGATTTTTTTATTTTTTATTTTTTAATGTTTTTCTCACAAAAATCTCACAAAATAACTAAATAAAACAAAAAATCAACTCAATAAAAATCAAAATCATTCAAATAGAATTCTAAACGCTATGTAAACTGTACAAGTGTCCCTAGGGGCTCCTATATGGCTTTTGTTCCCGTACTCCTCTTGTCACGCTATTATGAGGGCATATAATTTGTATTTTGTCAAAAAAAATGTCACAATCAAACGCAAAAATTCAATGCAGCTTAAAAACATTGCCCTCCAATATTCATAATGTTAGGTCCGCATTTAGAATGCCTCCCCCCCACCTATTTGAAGTCCTCTTGGACAACAGGGTATCGTCAAGGGTATGTGCTATGCTTAGGCATTTAAAAATTGTGCCTATGCAGACCTTGTAATGTAGCCCTATTATGCATACAAAGTCAATGCATAGGAAAAATTTATGTTGTGCAAGATGTGAGTATAAGAAATTTGCTTATTGGCATTTCCTGGCGAGGCTTCCTATTCTAAGCAATGTGATGATCTTTGAATTGAAGGTTGTAGAGAGATTTTGACTTCCTCTTTGGTTGCCTCTGGTTACTTTGATTTCGAGATTTTTTTGTGCATTCACTTTATCTCTTGATCTGTAAGCCTTGGTAGAATGTAGTGGTAAAGTGAGCGACCTGCTCTCTTTTAATTGCACTATAACTGTAGGAGGAATTGGAAAAATTCAAGCGGCAATGCAGTGATAGTAGGTTTATTGGTTCCCTTTGAGACCCACTTCTTTGTGATTACTTGCGGTTTTGTTGATGGTGCTCATTTGGGAACCCATACTTGTCCCCCAATTGATTAGAGCGTTGTTAGCTCCTTGACATGGCCTTCTTCTTCTTAGTTGAGTCTTTTCTTCCTGTATAGGAGCCACATATGAGGATGCTTCTTGCGGTTGCATCACCATCAAAATTCACTTTTGATGCACTTTATTGTTGTAGCGGTGACATTGGCTCCTAGGTCTTTGCTCTAGACAATCATAAAACCATGCATTAGTTAAAGTGTCATTCATGTCACCTACTGGGTTGTTCGGATTTCCATTGTCGACATCTTCTTGAAGCTCCAAGTGTTCTACGGAGTCATAGGGCTTGTCTTCTTCTTCGTCTTTTGATTTGTGACAATTCTTTTTTTCCTTTTCATCCTCAGAACTTGTTGATGCTTGGCTCTCTTTGTTTTCCTAGATCACACTCATTACAAAGTAAGGAACGACATCATAGCCATCTTCATCACAAAACTTTGTTGTTGAACTGTCTCACATAGCGCACACATCTAGAGTAGCCAAGATGTGTTCCCATTTGAGTCGCTTTAATGATTCTTCAAGAAATGGTTCTGGGATATAATCATTATCTTTGATCGCCTTTTATAGGATACATTCCTCTTGCTTTAAGCTTCTACATTGCAAAGCTCCACACATCCACAGTTCTTTCGGCTTACCCAATCATGATAGAAGTTCTAATCCTACTATTGTACAGGAGTTCTTGCCACATCCTCATAACTATGGTACTTAAGATTTATTCTTGTTGTGGTTTCCATGTGTCTCAGGTAGGTATGGTCATAACCCCAATCTTGGACCATTTTCAATTGTCGCATGAATGGTCTTCCTAGAATGATGTCATAGCTTTTCTTCTTGCCAAAGTCAAAAATATCAAAGGCTCATATTCAATGCCACAAGAAGTAACAACTACTTTTTCTAGCAATCCTATGGTCCTTTTTGTGTGTCCGTCTACAAGGTGCAGTTTCATCTTGGTAGCCCTCACTACTAGTTTTCTCCATTTTTTCTAGATCTCTTTTGTTGCACAGTAACACCAAATCCACTGTCAAGGATTGCCATGGTTTTTACACCTTGGAATTCCACAAGAAGAATGGTGTTCCCATCTTCTCCATCATAATACTCTCCAACCTTGTTTAATGGCACTGGCCTAGTGTTTAGCTGAGGCATTTCAATCTCTTTGATCCCTTCTTTGATTTGATTCATTGGGTTTTTAACGCCAAATTTCTCTAAGCATTTGCCCATAATAGTCCACATGTTTGGTCTTATTCTGAGCAACTCGGCTAACGTTATCGTACAAGTGACTGGCGTAGATAGAATATCTATTAACCCTTTTGAATTGATGACCTTGTTGGAGGACAATTTCTGTGATGGGACTGCAATAACATCTTACTTGGCCTCGTGCTCTCTCATATAGGATGATAGTGTTCTTAGTGAATGGGGTTGATCTAGGTGGAGTAGGTGCTACTGGAGCAGGTTGTACATACCTCTCCCTAGCATATTCCATGCTATAGTAGCACTCTTCCCTCATATGGTTTGTCTCTCAATTTTGCACCACTTAAGCTCCCCCAAATTAGACTTTACAAGAGGAGTTAACCTCTTGACTCTGTCGCCTCGTATGGTTTGTCTCTCAATTTCGCACCACTTAAGCTCCCCCAAATTAGACTTTACAAGAGGAGTTAACCTCTTGACTCTGTCGTTGATAAACTTTTCTTGATCAATAGGTACTGCTGGTTTGGCAATGGACTCAGTCATCTATGAATCACTGTGATGAGAGGATGTGTCATCCTTCTACCTCTTACAATCTGTTTCTTTATATTCCTCACAATTATCCACCAGATAAAGAGCTTCTTTGATCAATTTGTTTAGCGTCAAGCTCCTTATCATATGCAGATCCTTCTGAAGGCCCGCATGTCTTGTTCCTTGGATAAAGATCAACATCAATCGTGCTTGCATAGGTAGTTTCCCTTTCAGACAAAACTTGACATATCTCTTGAGCCGTAATGCTGCTTTGCGTAAGGATTCACCCTCTTTCTACTTGAATCTGTGGATTTGTGAGACTATATTGTGAGCTATTTATTTCTGTGAGAATTATTCAATGGTTCTTCCAGCAGATCATCTATGTGAGTGCGAAAATGCAGTGCGTGTGCGAAGAGTGAGAAGGAGAAAGATAGATAGATAGATAGATTTTATTATCATCCTCGGAGGTCAAATATGACCTATGGGACCAAAGTTACATGTGATGTAGTATGTGTATGGCTGATGAGTGACTCTCGATGCTCCAAAATTGTGGCAATGAGAGTCACAATGGAGATCCCACACTTTGGTTGGGAGAGGAAAGTGTGTAGGTCTAAGTTATGGCTGAAAATGTGAGTGAAGCAAGTTCGGATGTGACCAAAAGCTGAGCACTCTAGTAGTGTGTGGTACTCAAACTCTAGAACTTGCAGTGAGCATAATGTGCACAGTTGATTTGACTCTCCTCCATTGCCCCAACGCCCTATCTTGCATCGAAGGAAATGGGAGCTAAGCCGAATAGCTGCGATAGTGCATATTGCCGACAAGGGGATAGGCTCAAGCATGTAACTGTGAGTATGGTTTCCTCTTTCAACGAAGAACATGGTTTTGTAGTTGGGGGCAATATGGATGGTGTAATGTATGAAGTGTGACCCACTGGATTTTGCCCAAGCCGTAATACATTGGCGTTGTAGAAAAGCTTCATTCACTTGGGAGTCAATTGAAGCATCATGTACCAAGTGTAATGCGTCCCATCTCCCAAACCACTTCTTTATGTCTTGCATCCATCTTGTGCTCAAGATCTTGCTTTTATGTGTCTTTTGAACTTTTTTGCTTGCTTCCCATGCAATTGTAGGAAGTTTATGTGAGGGGTTTTGACGCATCTTTATCATGTACTCCACAACCCTTTCCATGCCCGTAACCTCAATTGGAAGACATCCCTACTCAAGAAGTAGGAGCATATATGGTGTTTGTGTCTTCACTTGGAGAAAGTTTGTGAAAAAGTGATTTTGGACATTCTCAAACTCTTTCCAAGTAGACTTTGAGATGCTCCTGCCCCACACTTCAACTCCATAAAGAAGAACTGGTGTCACTAATGCATCAAAAAGATACTTCTTGAGAACCAACACTTGATGTTTCCCACATTACACATGTTCTCAAATGCATAATATGCTCTCTTTCCCGCTTCCAAAGGACGCATAGCACATTCATGCCACTTGTGATTGGATGGAACCTCAAGGCCAAGGTACTTAAAGCTCTCAACAACTCCAAGTGTCACATTGTTGTACACAATGCATGGATTCTCCTTATGGTTGGTTTTCACACAGAGAGAGAGAGAGAGAGAGATGTTAAGTATGGAGCCTGATTTACCCCTTGTAATTTTTTGTGTTAAAAAAGCACATTTGTAAGGCCCCTATTATGAGAAGAAGCCATCGTGCGTAAAGAAAAATAACTCGCCGAAAAATAAAATCACTCGCCGGAAACCAAAATTTTAACGCCCACGCCGGAATATTCCTATTCGTTGGAATACTATGACTGGACGGCGGCCAAAAAGTGGTCAAAAAACGATCGGTCGGTTGGCAGTTGGCCGGTGGCTGGTGGTCGGAAGTGAATGGCTGGTGGCCGAATTCAAAAGCAGACTTGTCTTCTCAAGGGCGGCCACACATGGGCGGATTGGAGGGTCCGATTTAGACTTATCTACACAAGGGCGGCTACACATGGCTGTCTCTCATGAGAGAGGGTAGCCCTTTGGGCCTATAAAAGGAGGCCATTTCTACACATATTTCAGAGTGTGAAGTTGATGCAACAAGGTGGGTGTGAGGTGGTGAGAGTGAAGCAAGGCGAGAGCTCCAAAAGGGTATAATCCCTTTGTAACCTACTTCTTGTTTTGAAGTACTAAAGCCATTGAGGGGCTGCTTTCCCATGGACATAGCCCACATTGGGTGAACCACATATATCGTGTGTAATCTCTCTCTCTCTCTCTCTCTCTCTCTCTCTCTCTCTCTCTCTCTACTCTATAATCTCTTGTGTGTGTAAATTATCTCTCTCCATTAATTAATCTACTCAATTATCTCTCCCTCTCTCTCTACTCTATAATCTCTTGTGTGTGTAAATTATCTCTCTCCATTAATTAATCTACTCAATTATCTACTTAGCTACGTCATATTTCCTAACAAGAATGAGAGAGAGAGAGAGAGAGAGAGAGAGAGAGAGAGAGAGAGAGAGAGAGAGAGAGAACATAGGATGTGGGTGGAGCAGCCTCAGGAATTGACGCAAATGAGTGAGGTGCTCCTTATTCTTATCTATAGAAAGAATAAGGAAGTGTGTATACACAGTGGGCGGGCGGACAGAGACCAAAAGTCCAACCCCAAGCAAAGGCGTAGCGTAATAAGAGGTGATGTCGAGCTGATGCCGAATCGCAAGAATTGGTGTCAAAAACCGATGTGCCGGTCCGGAGTGGTAAATTGCTGATGCTGAGGAGATGGAGCTCTCTCTCTCTCTCTCTCTCTGCTTGAGAGTGATAATGATGTCAATGTCAATGTCGCCTTCCGCCGCCGGATGAAAGCCTCCAGTGCCGAGGTGATGAGGCACCTCCTTGCTCTCTCTATGTCACTCGCTCGCTCTCTTTTGAGAAAAATCTCTCTCACAAAAGATCCTCTCTCTCTCTCTCTCTCTCACTCACTCTTTTCTTTCACTCACACTCGCTCTCTTTCACTCTTTTTCTTTCACTCACACTCGCTCTCTTTCACTCTTACTAGTTCGCTTTCACAAGTTCAAGCAGCACGGGTGTAAGCGGGATCAAGAAGTTGAGGTGTTGTCGAGCGGGGTACTCAAGGGCTTGGTAAGAGCCAAGAAATGTTGTCAAGGTTGCCAGTGGGAGTGCACCTTTGCACACAAAGTTTGTTTTAAGGCTCAAACTTTTTAAAAAAATCAAATTGCTTTCTACAATTTCTATAGAATTGTCGATTTTTGTTGATTTTTGGCAAGGATTGCCGGGTTTGTATTTACCCCAACAATCTCCCACTTAAAGGCGATGCGCCGATAAGTGAGACCTACTAGCTAAACTACTAGTATGCACAAGAAACTAGGCGAGAGACTCTCTCAACCTATGCCCACTGGCTCACTCTGTCAATCTACACGCGATCGTATCGGCTCTGGTGGTAGGAAAGTGTGTGTGCCCATGCTAGAGCGTGCATGTAAATCCTGTATCCAAATCCGTATAGTCTGCAAAGCTCCACAAAGCATCATGCTAGTGTAAGCCACCATACGGCTGACTATCCCTGCTACAAATGCTCCCACTGCAACTGCTAGGTCGGGTCTTGACACAAGTAGGTCATGCATGAGACACCCGAATGCTGAAGAAATATGTGCAAACATGGTTGTCCTAGCCTCTCCTGTGCTATGTGCATGTACTGCATCATCAAAACTACTCATTGCGTATGGATGTATCGCCACCGACACTGGAGTAGCTATGTCCCTCTTATCCATAGGTGGAACTATGTATCCTAGCATCAACTTATCAGCCTCTAGCATAAGCATGTCAAAAAAATCCATATCTGTCATCTATATATGTGTCTCTAGGGAGCAGACTTTCTCTACCTCTGTGTGCACAAAGTCTGACAACACTTGTTGTGTCTCGCTAGAGCACTGCCGCTCTACCTCTGTCTCTACAGAGTCTACTGGCATGTTCTACAAAGTTAAATGCTCTCTCTCATGAGCATGGTGGAGCTCACCCGCGAAAGAGACATGTCTCGTCTCTTGCTCAAAACATTCCAGCAACAAAACCGAGACTATGCCGTCTCAAACCTCAGACACATGCGTAGGATATACCAGGCTGCTGCGGGCTCCTCTAGCAATCACAAATGAACCGCAATGCATTTGGAAAAATTTCTTTCTAAGCAGTATCTGACAGCCAAAAGTTGCTAACTGTCTCACTGAGATCAAACTCTATCTCAGTTGAGGAACATAACGCACATATTGTAGTATATAAAGTATATAAGATGCACCACTAGGCAAAGACAAACAAACATCTCCTGCACCCTCTATGTCAAATGCCGAACCATCGGCCAAGTGCACACATCCAAGTCTCCCACTAGATGGTGTGATGGGAAAGCAACATCACTATCTAGTAACCACTGTGGAGAAAGTGTGCTATCCATAGACAAATTTGCAAGAGGTACACTTGAGGCAAGCATGACATCACCGTCACTGGCATAGACTGCCACTGGAACTGCCTCTCTAACATGTGTCAAAGTCGTATCTGCATCTTGCATACATCTCCCCTGTTGTCTCATACCTCTGAAACAACAACGTCTAATGTGCCTTGTGTGATCACAATGCCAACAACAAAATTATCGACAAGAACGAGACCGTCGTCTCTCAAAAGTCACCGTAGTGGACTCTACACTTGTCACACATATCTGCAACCATAAGTGAGCACCAAAAAATGACAACAAAAGTGGGAGATCACACAACCACTACGCAATCATGAAAACCATGACCAATCGCATCAAGACCGATGCTCACATATGCATAAGACAACTCCAAAATCTGCTATATGCAAGCACAAACTGGGACAAACTGCTCAACCGAGCATAAAGCACATAACCATATACGCAAGTAGAGAGCAAACTAGCTGAAAATGCATCCCACAAGAGAAACTGCTTGCAAAAAACTGCAAAAACTTGTGAAACCTGTGACTGCCTATCTGTAGCCACACAAGCATACATTAATCCTCACTCCTGCAAGGGTGGGTACAAGAACACCAAACCGTGTCCAAACTGACAAAACCTGTCAAAATCTGTCAAAGTGAGAGTAAACACTCAATCACTGTCAAAGTGGGAATATATCAACCACTGTACAAGATGGCATAACCTTGCAAACTTTTATGGCAAGAAGACGGGGAAAAACGCACAGAGTTTCCTTTGGAAAATGTGCCAAAACTCAATGAAAACTACAAGCCAAGAAATTGCAGATAACTGCCATAGTGGGAGTCAACTCGACCATTAAACCATTAGAGAAAACTCAAGTACAATCTTTACCATAAACCGTAACACTACTCGATGCCAATGAGTAGAAATTCCAAAATGGCTCCACATTTTCACATACAATGGCAATTTGCAACATACATCAATAGTTTGGCTTAACCAACCCACCTCTTCCACATTCGAGAGGCTGATGAGTCATGCCTTTAAGGAGTATCTAAGATAATTCTTAGAGTTTTACATGGACGAATTATGCATGCATTCTCTCCTGAGGAATGAGCACACAAAACATTTGAAAAGGTCTTTGAGAAGTGCACAACCTATTGTTCCTACTTGAATTGAAAGAAATGTTTCTTCATGTGATAAGATAAGGAAAGATCTTGGGACACATTGTATCCAAAAACGGCATTCTAATGATCTTGAGACGCCCAATTGGATAAGTGCTTGCAGCTTGAAGAAATATCATTTGCCGCTAACCATTGAAATGTTGGAGAAGATCCACCGAGTTGTTAAAATGAAGAAGCAAGCCTATGTTAATAAAGCACAAGCTTATGAGTAAGTTACGTTACGGATTTTAAAGTACAAAGAGTGAAAAAAAAACTTGTAAATGTTTCCACAAGCAGAGATGGAACCTCCTCAAATCAAAGCAATTCAAACAAGCAAGATTGCCTTGGAGGTATGGATGTACGCATCTATATATAGGCTAGATGGATCGATAGATCGATGGACACAGGAGATAGAGCAAACGTGGTCAATTGAGTCTACATACATAAAGATGACACATATACCACTATTGAAAAATCAGATAGAGCTAAAGGCTACAAAATGTGGGAAAATTGTCACCTTAAGAAAATTATCACCTTAACAACTTGGAAATGGAGACAAATTACCGGCTCAACAATCAACTCAATAGTCTCCAGCAGCCACAACTACCAAGTAAAAGTGGGAACCAAAGAAGCCAACAACAACATAAATTGTGACACATGTACTTCCACAACCCACAATTAAAGAAGCAGCGCAACATCTTCAAATACTTTTGTTCGAAAAACGTAGTGTAGATGGAGCCTCAATAGCAAAGACCACTGAACAACCAGTTCAATATGCACATCTTGCATAGCATTGATATTCTCCATGCATTTCTTCCATTGGTATAATAGGGCCACATTACACGGCCTTGCATAGACACAACATTACTACCCATAAACATTGCACAACCTTTTGTACAGATGACTCAGATTGGGAAGGGGGGAGTAGCATCCTATGGCTACTGCAAGATGATGAGAACTCATGTGTATAGTGTATAAAGTGTGCTTTGTTGCTTACTTTTCACTTTTTACTTGCTTTTTTTTGTTTTTACCTCTTATAGGGCATATTAATGAGCCATATTGATAATATTTTTGACAATCATGATGCCTAGAGTGAGAGTATGTACATATAAGTGACGGAAATATTTTTGGCTAATTCTTGGCCAAATAATAATAAATTTCAATAATTTTTGTTGACCTTCAACTAATCTTCTAAAAAATTAAAAAATTTATCCAAAAAGCTAAAATTGAGTTTTGAAAGCAAACACTAAATCAACAAAGCAAGAGCTTTGAGCGTGGAGAGTTTCAAGAGAATTGATGCAAATTCAATTTTTGGTTGACTTACAACTAATCAAATCTCCAATATTAAGGGCAAACAACGACAAGATATCCAAATTGTGGTCTGTTTGAGCGGTGATGATATGAAGTGGGCAATCAAGGCAAAGAATACAATTGGGTTCCAAGTAAATCGGATACATAAATTCAAATAGGGCAAATCAAGCCTCATTTTCATTTGCTAGAGTTAGATAGATAGAGAGAGAGAGAGAGAGAGAGAGAGAGAGAGAGAGAGAGAGAGAGAGAGAGAGAGAGAGAGAGAGAGAGAGAGAGAGAGAGAGAGAGAGAGAGCTAGAGCTTCCTTGCAACCTAGAGAATGTTCCGGTCTAGAGCTTCCTTGCAGCCTAGAGAATGTTCTGGTTTCTTGATTGCTCTGAGCCATCGGGGCTACACTTGTTCACCAAATTCCATAGGTACAGTCTACATGCCTCCCTTGACATGTCTGTGAGGGTGGCACAACACAAAAAACACCACACAGTTCACAAAAATCAAAATCAAACCAAATATTCTAAAAATACTTCAAGCCTAGCAAAGGGAGCAAAAGTGCTCCAAACTCAAAAATATTTGGACAAAGTACTTAACAAGTCAAATGCTTCAAGACTGCATCATTTAAATTTAATCGGGTGGTGGAACATGGATCGAGATCCATGTTCCCCAACACCCAAACAAAGAAAAATAGAAGATTGCCACATCCTGCACCAACACATTGCTACAAAAACAGATAAAAAAAGAGCTTAAATATGGATTGTGATCCATGTGCCTAACTCTCTCAGATTTGGACCAGAAGTTTCTAACAGTTAGATCATAGCCTTGGGAAACGATCTCTAAAATTTGGGTGAAATTGGACACAATTTGACCTAAAAACCCCAAACTCTCAAAAAAATCAAACTCTAAATGGTCATTTTGATCTAGAATAGTAAAAAACGGTGAAAAACCCCAAAAGTTGATGTCCAATGATTGTGAAAACATACCCAAATGTTGTCCTACAAATTCCATAGTATTTGGCTATGGAACATGGATTGCAATCCATGTCTCTAGATGCAAATATTGTCAATTTTTGGTCCACAGGTGTCTTAGAGTGTCAAAGACACCAGGAGAGTGAAGAAAATCTATAAATTTGGCTAAAATTCAAGAATTTGCATCTTCAAAATCTCTAAGTGCTAGGAGATACGGTTTTTTGGGAGAAACCTTAAATTGGAACATGCGAAGTATTTGCATGCTCAAGAAGACAAATTGTAACAAGAAACTGCTTAGAAAGAGCACAAAATTTGACATCAAGGGCAGAAGGACTAATCATCAAATTGTGGTGTGAATTGGCAAGATACATCATCAAAGCAACCAACCAGGAAAAACTAACACCTATTAACCATAGGATTACCACAAAGAAGGCTATAGGAAATAGTTTTGGTCAAAGTCAAGAAAATATGTCCATAAACTAGGAAATTGGGTTTAGAAAATTTAGATTTAAATTTGAAAAGATTTCATTAGTGTGCTAGGATTAGCTATTAGGACACACCCCTAAATTCTTAGCGCATATTATGATCCAACATGGATCACGATCCATGTACCTATCTCAGATTTTTGAACGAGTCCCTAGCCATCTTGACCCACATGCTATTTATAGCTTAAAGTGCCAACCAAAGATCCAACTCTTATAAGTTTTCTACCATAGCATCCCTTAATAATGTTAAATTAGATGGTACCAATAAAAACTAATTTGGCTATCAAACATGGATTGAGATTCATGTACCTCTAGTCCAAAATTAACTTGAACCAATTTTTCCTAGTGCATGTAGTTGACTTAGACACAGTGGTGAAGTTTGGTGAAATTTTTATCTTATTTGCTTAAGTTTTTCTCATTCTTCAATTTATGGTGAAGTTTGTGCTAGAGCGGATTTGAACGAAAGAAATCCCACGAAGCAAACCAAGTTTCCTCCTCAAATTTTGATGACTTGCAACTAGATGCCAGGATACAAAATCTTAAAGAAGAAAGATGGTAGATTGCAAAAAAAGGTCTTAAATTGGCTGGTGCTGCAAAACAAAGAATCCACCAAGAGCTAAAGCACAAAGTGGAACAAAGAGAGGAGGAATCCAAGAGACAATAAACTACAGAGAAGGATTCTGTTTTGGAATTTCCTTGCAATCCACCCACACAACACAAGGAGGTAGTGCCTGTGAAACAACTACTACAACAAATGTAGTAGAGGAACTAGGGAAAGTAGCTCTCCAAAACCACCCAGGCTCCATCTCCGATCAATGTGCCTGAGGAAGGACAAGCATCAACTCACCCTCTCTCTCAAGCTGAGCTCATACCTAAACGGCAAAATCTAGAGTCTCAGAATGAACAAGAGGCTCAAGACCGACTTGATGTAGAACCACTACATCTAGAAGAGCACGCGGGGGGTTCACCGTTTAGTACCCGAACCCCCCCTATATAACGTGTGTTTGCGTGGTATTAATTAAACCTCTCTTTTAACATGTCTGAATGAATAAAATGACCTCTTTTTTTTTTTTTTTTTCAACAATTGAATATAAAAACACCTTATTTTAATGTATCTCTATTAAATTGCCTAATTTGTTTTCATTTTAAACGCCCTCCTTTTAAACTCACATTATACATTAACATGAATACATAGTGTACCCCCCGAGGAAGAGCAGCACACTACACAAGACAACAATGCCAACACACAAAGGTCTCCTCCATAACTAGAAGGACTTGCAAAGACATCATAAAGACAAGAGGACCAAATAACAAGAGATGCTCCCTCACTGTAGCCAACAAATGAGACAGTGGCTATGCGGATAGTAGAAAGGCTTGATCTCAGAGAAACCCTGGACACGATAGAGCTTTAGTTCGACTGTCCCAAGATGGTGATTGGAATTTGAATTAAAGAAGTGGAAGAGGTTAACGCTACAACAAAAAGCCAAAATTAAGAAATAGCACATCTCAACCAGCTAGTGGATAGCCTGCAAAAGGAAAAACAAAAGCTACAGATAGATCTAGAGAAGACCAAGAAGGATACAAAAAATGCTTACAGAGATCTAAAAAAGGAAATCGAGGCAAACAATAAATTACAAGTGGAGCAGCAAACATTGGAAGAGAGTCTCAAATAGGAGAAGAAAAAATAGTCAAAGGTCTCTGATTCTTATGATATTGTCAAGCACACCCTATCAACCCTCCTGGCCAATCAAGACGCGGCACCACCAGCCTTGACCTCTCAACTTCAACATAAAATTTAGAGGAGGTCAAAGCACTAAAGGCTAAATTGGAGCAAAAAAAGCTGCAAAGACAACTATTGATGGTTGGCATGCTCACAACCAATGCCCAAAAAGAGAAATAGATCAAAGAATTGCATGAGCAGTTGGCTAAAGTCAAAGCAAGTTTGATTGCACAAGACAAAATGCATGCAAAAGAGATAAAGGCCAAAGTTGTGGATTTGGCGGCACCTCACAAGCACTTGAACATTTATCGTGGCCACCCAAACCACATTAATCAAGTTCAAGAGCGCGGATCAACTGCCCTTAATAGACCTACTTGGTACTTCAACTGTGGCAGGCATTCATGATTTAGAACAAGACCGACAAGAGGTGGAGCGGCTCAAGGCAAGCTCAAACAGTGGATAGCAGGCATGCTAGAGGGGGTAGCTAAAGAGTACATGACTTATGAACTCAAAGTTCTGGATTCCACAATATTGATGATTATACAACTAGATGAGCATACAAAAAACTTTGGCCATGGCATGCTAGCATTACTCCTAATGAAGCAAGAAGTCATCATATGGAAGAAGAAGTTGTTTCTATCTTTAGAGCTCAATGCAAAGGGAGACTATGAAGGGGTAGCATCTTCCAAAGACAAAGTACTACTCATTTTGGTGAGATAGCCTTTATAGCAAAAGAAATGGTTCAACAAGCAGCCTCTATAACATTTAATGGCCTAGTAACTTGTGTGTAGCGGAAAATAGCATGAACAAAGTGAGCATTTCATTAGAATAGATTCCTAATGAGCATAGCAAGAGTTCTTGGGTGGAGAGAGCAACAAAAATCATAACACCTAGTTAGATAGCATGAACAATACTTCAAAAGAGAGAGAAATCAAGCTATTAACAATAGTTGAGGATGGGATTTTCATGGAGCGGGTCCCCCCTCCAAAAGGCTTTGTATCATAGGTTTCTCCCATCAAGAGAGACATTTTACAATACAATTCTTTGTGTTCCTTCAATACTAGCTAGTGCAATGAAGATAGAAGCTTCAAGCACTAAGCAAAACACTTATAAAACACAACATAAATTCCCTCACGGTCTGCAAGATATGAGAGTAGATTGAGAGGAAGAAGGAGTAGTCTTACAAGAAAGATGTACATCTCCTCACATAATCACTCATATTATCATATCATAGCTTAGTAATTAGCATGGTAGAGGAGATGAGCATGCATTGAAGCTTGGCTCTTGGTTGAATTTTCATCACAAAGACAATAGTTGTTGGTGCAGGCTTCCCTTCTCACAAGCTTGGAGTAGGTGATAAGCTTTCCATTAAAACTTGAGAAGGAGAGAGAGAGTCTTCTTGCTTCACACATGAGATTGTGTGAGTGTGTGTGTGTGTGTGATAATGACTTGACAAATTAAGCCCCCTCTCTCTCTTGGTCAACCCCTCTTTCATTTTACTCATGCTGACACCCCATTGGACCTCTCCCAGCTTAGCCAATGAATATTAAGCAGCATAAGTGATAGCCTTCTGAACTGTGTCCCCCTTTCCTCTTTTGTGAGAGCTTTAGGTAATTAATTAATGCAACTAAACTCTCATTGGACCCCTTTGTCTCCTGGCCAATAGGAATCAGGCAAGCCATTGGGCTGTTGAATGCTCATTGGACCCCTTGGGAGACTGTCTAGTAGTCTTCTAGAGAGCTTAATTCTTATTGGTTCTTTTATTATGTGTTTTTAAATTAATTAAACTAGATTTACTCTAGCCTAATTCTCATTGGTCCACCTCCATGGCCATCCAATAGGAATTGAGTACACCTTGTGGGCATCTGGGCTAAGGAGCTGACATGTGTCCCTCATTCCCTTTGTGTAAAGGAAGCTTGTGAGTGTGTGTGCGTGTTTCTCTCTCATCCCCTAGTTCCAAGGCTTGGCCCCTCCTTTGTAGGATTCATGAAGATTTTTGGGTACAACACAAAGCATCCAATTTATACTAAGCTTTGACCATTGGACATAACCTTTGAATTTTGGAACCTTAGAATTTTGGAAGTCTTAATGGGTGGAACCTTAGGGTATTTTAAAGCCCATTGTTGCACATTTCTCTTTTGCAGATGGCCCCCCCTTTGGATCCCTATTTTCCCTCCTTTGGATCCCTACTATGGCTGGTCTACCAGCTTAACCAATATTCTAGCTTTTTCTCCCCTGGTACTTCCCCATAATAAATGATCAATTTAACATGAGAAAATCATTTAGGAGAATTAGATATTAGTTATTAGACATTACCTCTCTCTTGAAATCATAGTCATCCTCAACTATGAGGTAGAGAAGATAAAGCCTATTCATTAGTCCTTTTTCTAGCGGGTAGAGGATCCCTATGTTACCCTACGACATCATTCCAGAATGGGTGACTAATCCATTTGGCGCTTGAGAGCCCAAGGCTACCGCAAGCATGTTTGCACATTAGTCCTATCAACCTTCCATAGTAGAGTGACAAGCTCTACTTGTTGGTGTTTGGGAGACGTCGTCTCCGCAAACTTGATCTAAGCATGCATACTACTTCACATTTGTGCACAATAACAAAAAAGAGAGTCTTATAAGACAAAAACTTTGTTCACTTTAAACATTTGTACATTTCCTTACTCTAGGGAAGCATTGTAAGCATTGACAAGGTTTAAATTATCCTTTAATTGTATGCCTTGCATCCATCTAGCATCTTCAAAAAGATAATTCTTAAACTTAATAAGATATCGTCGTATAGTCTTACCGCCTCTTAATACCTTGTCTTCATGTCAGAGAATGGACTTAGGCTGCAGCACCTCTTATTGGTCCTCGATCTCCGGCGGGTCTTCAATAGTTGGTTCTTGAGATGGCTCTCCTTTGTAAGGCTTTAGTAGGCTCACATGGAAAGCATTGTGTATGAGCCAATGGTTGGGCAACCTGAATTGATAGGCCATCTCATTGATTGGCCTAAGAATCTGGAAGGGACCATAGTACCTTTTTGCTAACTTAGCATAGTACTTTTGGTGTCCTGTAGGATTCTTGCCCATCGTGTGCCTCAATTGAGCCTTGGGAAATTTGAGTAAGACCCAATCATTTTCTTTAAAGGCTTGGGCTCTGTGTGCTTATCAGCAGCAGCAGCCTTTTGCATTTGCTGTGAGATAAAGATAGCATCCTTAATCTTTTGGAAAGATTCTTGTAGGTCTCGGCTATACTCATCTGCAGTGAAGATCTTCCCGTGTACTTTGAGTAGCAGGGAACTTTTTGATCTTCCCTCAATTACCTCGAAAGGTGCTTTTCCCGTGGAAATATGTACAATGTTATTGTAGGCATACTCCACTAAGGGTAAGTACTTCTCCCGTTGGGACCTTTGATCTACTTCCGTTACATAGGCTTTTAGTAGATCGAGAATTGCTAGGTTAGCTATTTCACTTTTGCCATCCGTTTGCGGGTAATAGGTGTTAAAGAATATGATGTTAAAGAATATGTCCATTGTGCTATGGGCGGCTGGACACTGACTATACTATGTTGTAAATATACTTTGGATATAGTTAAAAAGAGAAGAAGAGAAGAGCAGCATGTTGAATGGCTGATGCAGGGTAACGATTGTGTGTGTGTGTGTGTGTCTCGATGTGTGTTGGAGGAGCTACAGTCAATACACAGGTTTCCGCAGCTCTGGAAAACAGTAAAAAAGAGAGGTTTTTTGGTCATAACTCCCTCACCCAAACTCAGAATACAGTGATCCAGGAGTCTATCTTTATGTTTTTGGGCATTCCGGACGCATTGGCATACTCAGATTTGTCAAAATCTGTAATTTTCTGCAGCAAACAGCCAGCTCACACAAGCATAAGAGATGTCCAGTTTTGCACTCGGCAGTAGATTTACAGGTTACAGGTAAAGAATTCAGCATTTACACAGGTTTTGGAGAGCGACATAGATCTTTTGCATCATGATATTGTGTTATCGAAGATTATGTTTGGTTGTTGTGGGTCCGTTATGGACAGCCGCCTATGTAAGAAAGGTTGTGGGAAGAAGTTGAGGTGGTTATATTGTCAGATTGAGTACTTTGTGGTTATGTATGGATATGCGGTCAATGTATTTTGGAAAACTGCAGCCTTTGTGAGGGTCGAGTGAGGTTTTTTGAAGCCTTGCCTTGGGAGCTTTGGTACCTTGGCAAGGTGGATTAGGTACTGGAGCGAACTCCCGACTGGCCCCGCGAAAGACCTCATATGTCGTTTACGACTATGGGAGGAAGGTGGATGTATGGATATGTGGTACAGGACAGCGTATGGATTGCATTTTCATACAGGTCCATGTGGACATTGTTTTAGAGTATTTATGCATAGTACTGAGTCAGTCTGTGGCAAAGTGAGTCAGTGGATTTTCCCTTGGCAGTGAGAGATTTTCTTTCAGTGTTTATGAGCACTTTGGTTGAGATTGTCACTTGAGATATTGTCCAAAAACAAACGAAACTCTGCCGAAATT
Organism: Adiantum capillus-veneris; assembly: GCF_014529385.1. Lineage (NCBI taxonomy): Eukaryota > Viridiplantae > Streptophyta > Polypodiopsida > Polypodiales > Pteridaceae > Adiantum > Adiantum capillus-veneris. The sequence goes on from NC_140954.1 coordinate 116,049,902, forward strand.
TTGTCAAAATCCTTTGGAAGAAATTGAGAGAGTGAAGATGGGAGAAAGCTCAACTCAAGTCACACAGATTGTTGGAGAGAAGCTGACCAGAGAGAGCTACAGCATATGGTCTTACAGGATGGAGAACTTTATCATGGGCAAAGGTTTATGGGATTATATTACAGGTGAACAAGAGTGTCCCGAGGTTGGTTTGGAACCAAATAGAGAGAATGTTGAAGCACATAAAACATGGCAAGTAGGAGTAGAAGCTTACAAGAAGTGGATTGAGAATTCAAGGAAAGTGATGCATTGGATTTCACTATGCATTAGTGACTTCTTTATACCACATGTGAAGAAGGCTCAATCTCCAAAGGAAGCATGGGAGATACTAGCAAGAATGAACAGCTCCAATACAGAACCACGAAAAGTTTACTTGAAGCAAAGGTTACATTGTGTATGGCGAGAGAAGAGATCCATATCAGATTATGTGACAGAGATAAAGCAAATACAGGAAGATCTTGCGAGCATTAATGTTGAAGTTCCAGATGATGACTTAGTTTCAGTGACATTGAATGGTTTGGGACCGGAATACAAGTCATTGGATACATCTATATCTGTTCGAGGACACATGCCTGGTTTTGAAGAGTTAGTAAACCTTTGTTTGCAAGAAGAGGTGAAGTTAGGCAAGTCAGGTCCTTCTACATCAAATAACAATTCCAGAGATCAGGTTTTTTACTCTAAAGGTCGTGGAAACAATAGAGGTGGAAGAGGAAACTATGGTCGTGGAAACAATGCTGGAAGAGGTCAATGGCAAAACCAAAAAAGTCAAAGTTACAATGATTATAGCCAAAGAGGCAGGGGGAGAGCCCGAACTCGTGGACGTGGAGGTGGACAATTTTTACATCCTCAAAGAGATGGATATTGTAACAGATGTGGAATTTATGGTCACTTTGAAAGAGAATGTTACATACACAAGGGTAAATCAAAATCGTGATCGTGGTGGAAGAGGCCGAGGTTATGGCAGAAATGGAGGAAACTTTGCTGGATACAATCCTCATGATCAAAATATATATGACAATAGATCGAGTGGACATTTATTTCCTATGGAGCATGTTGTTGGAAGCATGGTGGAGCCACATCATACAGATGATTGGTATTTAGATAGTGGTGCCACAAATCATATGACATATCATGATGAATGGTTTGACACAAAAGAGAAATTAGAAGAGGATGAGTTTGTCGCTCCAGGTGATGATACTATGCATCGGATTACACATGTTGGTTCAGTTCCATTGCTAGAAAAAGACAGGACATAGAACACATTGGGAGATGTTCTATATGTGCCTTCAATCACAAAGAATTTAGCATCAGTTGGACAAATGACAGATCAAGGGTTGCAAGTCCGTTTTAATCGTTATGGCTGCTTCATAGAGGAGTTTCACAAAGGTAGACCAGGCAAGATATTGGCACGCGAAAGAAAGAAAGGTCGCTTGTTCTCATTGGAAGCTGGAGATCCATGTTTACACAGTGATATGTATGCAAACAAATCATCCACTCAAGATAATTGGGCAGAGATGGCATAAGAGGATTGGTCATGTCAATTTTAGAAGACTAAAGAATATGCAATCAAATCAAATTGTACGTGGATTACCAAAGTTTGGCAGATTGAATTTTGATCATGTTTGTGAAGCTTGTCAATTTGGAAAGAAATCTCGTTTACCATTTCCAAAGAGGGGGAGAATTAGCCAAAGTCCTTTGGAAATTGTTCATTCAGATATTTGGGGACCTTGTGATCATGCTACGCCAAATGGTTGTCAATATTTTATCACATTTATGGATGATTACAGCAGAATGACATGGGTTTACTTTCTAAAGGCAAAGTCAGAGGCATTTAAGGTATTCTTGGAGTTCAAAATTATGGTTGAGAAAGAGAATGGTTGTCAAATTAAATGCCTACGTACAGATGGAGGGGGAGAGTACATGTCACACAGCTTTGATGATTACTTACGTGAACAAGGCATAAGAAGACATATTACTTGCAGATACACACCACAACAAAATGGAGTTGCTGAGAGAAAGAATAGAGTCATAACAGAGATTGCAAGAGCCTTGAGATGAATATGCCATTAACATATTGGGCTGAAGCAGTTCATACAGCAGTACACATTATGAATCGAACACCAACAACTGCCATTCATGAAATTTCACCTTATGAGAGACTTTATGGGATCAAGCCAACAGTTTCCTACATGAAAGTTTTTGGATGTGTTTGCTATGTTCATGTGCCAAATGAAGTAAGAAAGAAGATGGAGCCAAAGGCAGTGACGTGTATATTCTTGGGCTACCCAGTTGAAAAGAAAGGTTACAAGTGCTATGATCCTACGACAAGACAAGTTTATGTCATTAGAGATGTCAGATTTTGTGAGCATGAACCATGGTATAAACCAAAGCCAGTGATGATAGAAGATGAGTATGAAGAGCAAGAGAATGTGCGTCATGTTGTTGATAAGCCAGGACCATCAACAAGAACTATTTACGGACCACATATGGAAGACGAGAGTACAGGAAGTGTCAACCCATGGAGTGGTCGTTTGCGAGATAAGAAGCAAGACGAGAAAGGAAAGAAGAAAGTGGTTGAAGAGAGTTCTGGAGATGAAAGCCTCGATGAAGAGCATGGTTTACCACATTTGAGGACACCTGGAAGTAAGCATATTGAGAAATATGTACCCCCATATACAAGAGTTGAAGAGAAGAGTGCACCACAGTTGAGAAGATCAGAGAGGGTGCGTTATCCAGTTGATAGATTGACATACAACGGTTACACGCGTACACATATGCATACATGGTTTCACGTGTGCAACATAAAGAGCCTACATGTTTTCAAGAGGCAATTGGAAAATCAGAATGGGAAGAATGACACTTGGGATTTGGTTCGCTTACCAAGTGGAAAGAAAGCAATTGGTTCAAAATGGGTATACAAAGTCAAGTGCAAGTCAGATGGTAGTGTGGAAAGATACAAAGAGAGACGTGTTGCTAAAGGTTCTGCACAAACGAAAGGTCTTGATTATGATGAGACATTTAGTCCAGTTGCAAAGATGACAACAGTCAGATTGGTGATAGCAATGGCAAGTATGTTTGGTTGGAAGTTACGGAAAATGGATGTGGATAATGCATTCTTGAATGGTGACTTGGAAGAAGAAGTTTATATGATACAGCCAGAGGGCTATCAACATCCATAGTTTCCATATTATGTGTGTAAGTTGAAGAAAGCATTGTATGGTTTGAAGCAAGCATCTAGAGCTTGGTGTGAAAAGATAACCAGATTCTTGAAGAAGATTGGATTTAAATAGTCTACTGCTGATCACTCATTGTTTTTGAAGCATGTTGATGGAGAGATCGTCGTTATTGTTATCTATGTTGATGACTTGATTCTCACTGGAAGTCATGATGAGCAAATTTTGCATGTCAAGAAGACTTTGTTGAGAGAATTCAACATGAAGGACCTTGGTGAGTTGAGATATTTCTTGAGAATTGAAATTGTCAATACTTTATTAGGAATTTGGATGATACAAAGACAATACGCGTTGGATATGCTTGAGAAGTATGGAATGACAGCGTGCAAACCGGTTGATACACCTCTTGATCAAAATGTGAAGTTGTTTGATGATGGACATTAAATTGAGGATGTCACTATGTAGTACAAGATGGTTGGAAGCCTTGTTTACTTGACAATAACAAGGCCAGATTTGAGTTATGTAGTGGGTGTTGTGAGTCAATTCATGCAAAAGCCATGTAAAATTCATCTTGATGCAGTGAGACGGATTATGAGATATGTGAAAGCCACTGTCAGTTATGGAATGTTTTATGAAAAGAATGGGAAGCTTTGTCTTTATGGTTACACAGATGCAGATTGGGCAGGAGATTTTATGGATAGAAGATCTACAAGTGGTTATGCTTTTTCCATTGGCAATGGTATGATAAGTTGGAGTAGCAAGAAGCAATCAACTGTAGCATTATCAAGTACAGAAGCTGAATATCGTGGAGCAGCTTTGGCAGCATAGAAGAGTCATGGTTGAGAGTACTTATGGTAGACTTTGGTTTTGATTATCTTGACAGTGTCATTATATATTGTGACAATATTAGCAGCATCATGTTGGCAAAGAATCCAGTCTACCATGCTCGCACTAAACACATTGAGGTAAATTATCACTTCATTAGAGAAAAAGTTTTGGCAAATGAGATTGATTTGGTGTATGTGAAGACAAATGATCAAGTTGCAGATATATTCACAAAAGCTCTTGGAAAGAAGAAGTTTTGCTACTTTAGTGAAGCATTGGGAATCCATCATATGCAAGCTCACTCTAAGCTTGAGGGGGAGTGTTAAAGAACATGATGTTAAAGAATATGTCCATTGTGCTATGGGCGGCTGGACACTGACTATACTATGTTGTAAATATACTTTGGATATAGTTAAAAGGAGAAGAAGAGAAGAGCAGCACGTTGAATGGTTGTTGCAGGGTAACAATTGTGTGTGTGTGTGTGTCTCGATGTGTGTTGGTGTGTGTGCGTAGTCTTCTTTTCTAACTTCTCCATCACCTGCGCACTTTACAATAGGCCGAAGAGAAGTTTAGCCTTGTCCATAAATTCTCAAAGAGACCTTTCCAGAAATCACTGGTCATTCTAGGATCTCTATCTGACAGTATGGACATTGGAAATCCATGGTACTTGAAGATTTGTGAAATGAAGAGAGATGCCATTTGATGGGCTTTGATAGTCTTTTTGACAGGTATAAAATGAGCTTTTTTATTGAACCTGTCTACTATCATCCATATTCCCCTATTCCCATGGATAAACTTAGGCAATCCAAAGATAAAATCCATGGATATGCTCTCCCATGGTGAATTAGGGATTGGCAAATGTTGAAGCAATCCAGGTTGCTTCCCTCTATCAAGCTTTGTCTTTTGGCATACCACACTTAGAAATATACTCTTGTATATTTTCTTTCATGGTAGGCCAATAGAAATATGTTTCAATCCCTTTTTGGGTAGACTGAATCCCTCTATGCCCCGCATAAGGAGGAGCATGAGCTTCATACATTACTTTCTCACGTAGTGAGCTAGTAACGCATACTCTATTGCCCTAGATAAGATAACCATCTTGTAAAGTAAATGGTTCCTCTTTCTTCCCTAATGCAAGGGCTGAAATCACATCTCTAAAATCGGGATCAATAGCATACTCATCTATCATAGAAGATAGATAATTGTGAGTTGCTATGGAAAACACATTCACTCTCGGTCGTCTTGAGAGTGCATAGGCTACTTGATTATGCTTGCCAGCAATGTGAGCAATATGCAAATGAAATTGCGAAAGGAAATTTTCCCACCTCATTTGTTTGTTGGAAAGCTTGGTCTACGTCATGAAGTACTTAAGACTTTGGTGATCCGTCCGTAGAATAAAAGGATTCCCCAATAAGTAGTGCTTCCATGAGTCTAAGGCATGTAGAACTGCGAGGAGTTCCTTTTCATATATGCCTAAAGCTTGCTCAACAGGGTAGAACCTTTGACTTTCATAGGCTATGGCGTGCCCTTCTTGGAGCAAAACAGCTCCAAGGCAATCACCACAAGCGTCACATTGGACCTCAAATGGCTTTGAGAGATCCAACAGTGTAAGCACAGGTTGAGAGATAAGCTTTTCTTTAGATTTTTGAAAGCATTGTTCTCCTTTGCACACCATGTATACCTAACGTTTTTCTTTGTTAGGTCATGTAATGGTCCTGCAATTTGTGAGAACTTTTCTATGAAGCATCTATAGTATGCACACATACCTATAAAGCTTCTTAGTTCATGAAGATTCCTTGGTTTAGGCCATCCTTTTATTACCTCTAACTTTGATGGATCCATTTGGATGCCATCTTGAGAGATAATGTGACCTAAATACTGAATCTCTTGCAAGAAAAAATCACTTTTCTTTGGATTAACATAAAGTTTATTCTCTCTTAAGACTTGAAATATTACCTAGAGGTGTTGCTTGTGTTCACCTAGTGAATTAGAGCAGATGATAATATCATCAAAGAGCACTCCAGTAAAGGTTTGGTGAGGCTTGAATAGATTCTCCATCAAGCGGTTGAATGTGGCTGGTGCATTGGTCAAGCCAAAAGGCATGACAATGTATTCATAAAGAACAAACTTAGTGCAAAATGCGGTCTTTACAATATCTTGATCAACTATCCTTATTTGATGGTAGCCACTTTTTGAGTCAATCCTATTGAAGTAGTTCAATCCCTGTAGCTTATCAAATAGGTCTTCTACCCGTGGAACGAGAAACCTATTTTTGATAGTGATCCTATTAAGTGCTCTATAGTTGACACACATACAATATGTGCCGTCTTTCTTTTTCACTAGTAACACGGGTGAGCAAAATGGAGATGAGCTAGGCCTAACCATGCCCTTTTCAACTAACTCATGCACTTGCCGCATAATCTCCTCTTGTTGAGCTTGAGAAACTCTATAAGGAGGTTTATTAGGTGGTTAACTTCTTGGAAGAAGTTCAATTGCATGGTCATCATTGCCTCATTTAGGAGGTAATTCACAAGGGATGTCGTCGATAAAGACATCTTGAAACCCCTTGAGAAAATTGGATAACTCTAATGCCTTGTGATTGTTTATATTTTCTTTTGCTAAAGCATTAGGTTCATTTTGAGAATCTTTAGCAAAAATCATGTACATAGAAATAGAGCTCTTTATTGACTTATTGAAAGCTTGTGTATGTACAATGGGTATGGTGTTACCCATTTCCTTATCATCTATGTACATATCTTTTTCCCTAAACCTAAAGTAGATTCTCCTTTCAGGGAATTTAACATTGGCAGCCATGCGATCAAACCATGGTGCCCTAGGATTACATCCTCATGCTTGAGAGGAGAGATAAAGAAGTCCTCTTTCTCCACATAGGTTTGGACATGGAGCCTCAATTTCCCGATTAAGGGAGTGACTGAAGCTTCTTGTCCCTTGAAAGCACCATCTGCAGTAGGTAGGACATCTCCCATCTCATAAGCTTGGTTTCCAACTTTGTGGATATGAAATTGAGTAGAACCAGGGTCAAAGAGAATAAAATCATCATGTTCTCTTACCTTTCCCCAAGCATGACATAGAGGAGATCCTTTGTGGTGAGCTTCTGCTTCTTGGATTTCAACTAAGGTAGCTCTAGGAGACTCATGGCGGGTGTTCTTTTGGGGACAAGCGTGGTACACATGCCCTTGCTCGCCGCACTTGAAACAACGGTTATCCTTGCGATAATTCTCAAGCTCTTCAGGAGAGAGTTTGTTTTTGCCTTTGTAAACTCCCTTCTCCTTAGCTTTATTGTTATTAGAGTTTCCCTTAGGAGACTTTGGGACATTGTCCTTCCCCTTAGGCTCATTGAAACCCTTGTTTTTTGTGGGCTTAGAATTTCTCTTAGCACCTGTTTGGAAATTGATTCGAGAAGCCACCATAGTATGGTGTATAACCGCGGATATGGTGCGGGACCTTTGGGAGTTGACATACTCTGCCATTTCTTCAGTTAAGCCCGCACAAAATTGCTACTTTTTCTCTCCAAAATCCATGTTTTTGAAGACAGTGGCTTTGAGATCTAAACCGAAAACTTGTCTACATATTTGTGAATGGATTCTTAGGGAGAGAGCTTCAAGCTTCGCCATTCGGTGAGTACTTTGTCTTTGGCATCGGTGGCCAAAAACTGCTTCATAATGGAAGCTCTTAAAGCTTTCCATGTTCGTGGAGCTTCACCGTTGGCCCGTAGGCTAGACCACCATTGATTGACAGACTTTTGAAAGTGCATATCTACATGGTGTAGCTTATAGGACTTCATGAAGCCCTCATCTCCAAACGCCGCATCGAGTTGTTGGATAAAGGCCAAGACTTTGTCCATAGCACCAAATGTGCCATCGTAGGTAAGGAAAGAGATGCTCTTTTCTACCTATTTGAACTTCTTGAGCTTGGACTACCTCTTCCACGCGGCATAGGATTTTCTATGGCCTCTTCTTTTTTATGGTTCAAAAGTTGCTCCATCGCTTTCTTCAGAGGATTTTTCTTCTCTTGTTTTTTGTCATCCCTCTTTGAATTACGGTGTGGAGAAGTGTGTGATGGTCTTCTCTGTTTAGGAGGTGATGGTGGAGAGCATTTTGCCCGCCGTCTTCGTGGAGCCATCTCTGCCGAGGTGGCAGAAGGCTCACTTCTTTCTCGTTCCTTTGGTGGAGGCTCTTGAGTTCTCCTTTGAGAAGGAGATGCATCAACAAGAAGAAAATTTTTGAGCCCTTTGTATGGATACTCTTCTTCTTCCCGAATCGGAGAGAGGCCTGTGTTGGGAGTCTCACAAGGAGGCTTCCTAGGTACTCTCTCATCATGGTGGGTAATTTGGAGAATCCCATGAGCCCGAAGCTACCGTTGCACTTCACTTTGTAGGGATGGATTGCCCATGGCTTGTTGAATCCTAGAAACAAGGTAGTTAACAAGCACAGGGACATCATTAGTAGCCGGCTCATTAGCAAAATCAAAGATATCAACATTAATTTCACTCTCTTTACTATTGTCAGCCATTCTAACAACTTTTAGGTGTAAACTTTTTCAGGTGTACTTTGGCACTTCAAGACCTAGTTGCCACTTCTCTTTACCCCTTTAGAAAAGCACTCAAACTACTGTACCCGTGGCTCAAATACCATTAATTGCAAGGAATAGAAGAGAGGGTCATTCAACACCAAAACAACACCGGCTCCTGTCAAGCTTCTAATAGCTCGATAGTGGTTAAGCAGTAGGCAAGCCCCGTAGGAATCCACTATTAAGACCATAGCTCTCGACGGTGATGCCCATTATCTGCACGAAGGTAGTCACACTGCAAGGTTGAAAAATCCCTATTCTTCTTACTCAATTGCAATTAATAGTACCAACCATTTATAGCTAGCTTGAGGTCCTCCCTTCTTGAGCAAGCATAGAGAAACCTTGTGCTCTGATAGCAATGCAACATATAATGGCTTAGTAACTTGTGTGTAGCGGAAAAAAGCATGAACATAGTGAGAATTTCATTAGAATAGATTCCTAATGAGCATAGCAAGAGTGCTTGGGTGGAGAGAGCAACAAAAAGCATAGCACCTAGTTAGATAGCATGAGCAATACTTCAAAAGAGAGAGAAATTAAGCTATTGACAACAGTTGAGGACCTGATTTTCATGGAGCCGGTCCCCCATCCAAAAGGCTTTGTATTATAGGTTTCTCCCATCAAGAGAAACATTTTACAATACAATTCTTTGTGTTTTTCAATACTAGCTAGTCCAATAAAGATGGAAGCTTCAAGCACGAAGAAAAACACTTATAAAACACAACATCAATTCCCTCACGGTATGCGGTGTGAGAGTAGATTGAGAGGAAGAAGGAGTAGATTTACAAGAAAGATGTACATATCCTCACAAAATCACTCACATTAGCATAGCATAGCTTAGTAATTAGCATGGTAGAGGAGATGAGCATGCATTGAAGCTTGGCTCTCGGTTGGATTTGCATCACAAAGCCAAGAGTTGTTGGTGTAGGCCTCCCTTCTCACAAGCTTGGAGTAGGTGATAAGCTTTCCATTAAATCTTGAGAAGGAGAGATAGAGTCTTCTTGATTCACACATGAGATTGTGTGAGTGTGTGTGTGATAATGACTTAAAAATTAAGCCCCCTCTCTCTCTTGGTCGACCCCTCTTGCATTTTACTCATGCTGACACCCCATTGGACCTCTCCTAGCTTAGCCAATGAAAATTCAGCAGCATAAGTGATAGCCGTTTGATGTGTGTCCTCGTTTCCCCTTTTGGGAGAGCTTTAGTTAATTAATTAATGCAACTAAACTCTCATTGGACCCCTTTGTCTCTTGGCCACCAATAGGAATCAGGCAAGCCATTGAGTTGTTGATTGCTCATTGGGGACCCCTTCGGAGACTGTCCAGTAGTCTTCTAGAGAGCTTAATTCTTATTGGTTCTTTTATTATGTGTTTTTAAATTAATTAAACTAGATTTACTCTAGCCTAATTCTCATTGGTCCACCTCCATGGCCATCCAATAGGAATTGAGTACACATTGTGGGCATCTGGGCTAAGGAGCTGACATGTGTCCCTCATTCCCTTAGTGTAAAGGAAGCTTGTGAGTGTGTGTGTGTGTGTGTGTGTGTGTGTGTGTGTGTGTGTGTGTGTGTGTGTGTGTGTGTGTGTGTGTGTGTGTGTGTGTGTGTGTGTGTGTGTGTGTGTGTGTGTGTGTGTGTGTGTGTGTGTGTGTGTGTTTCTATGTCATCCCCTACTTCTAGGGCTAAACCCCTCCTTTGTAGGATTCATGAAGACTTTTGGTACACACACAAAGCATCCAATTTTTTCTAAGCTTTGGCGATTGGACATAACCTTTGAATTTTGGAACCTTAGCATTTTGGAAGTCTTAATGGGCTGAACCTTAGGGTCTTTTAAATCGCATTGTTGCACATTGATCTTTTGCAAATGGCCCCCCCGTTGGATCCCTATTTTCCCTCCTTTGGATCCCTACTGTGGCGGGTCTGCCAGCTTAACCAATATTCTAGCTTTTTCTTCCCTGGAACTTCCCCATATTAAATGATCAGTTTAACATGAGAAAATAATTTAGGAGAATTAGATATTAGTTATTATGACAGCCTCAAGGTGAGACTATCTCTACAAAATTTCTCTCCAACACCTTCGGATTGACCCCACTTATTGTGCTATCCCAAGAAGGTGGTATTTGGAGATATATATACAGTGTGGAAGGGCAGGATACAAATGGTGTTGAACTACCCATCCTTGCCAAACCTGCAGATAACTTCAAACCCACCAAAGGATATATGCTACATACTCTCAAGGCTAGAATAACACTGCTACGAGATATACCCGACCTCACATGCTAGATGACCTGCAAGATAGCCAAGATGATCATCACTTGCATAGAGGATTTTGATGACATTGATAGAGTAGAACATCCATGCGAAATCTTCCTTGAAGGCACCGATGTCTTCAGTTAGGACCTACAAACAGAAGCACCATCCAAGAATGTCATCATGGGTATGTACGCCATAATCATATTCCTACCTTTTCATTACATGCAAACATTCGAGGAGACATTCATAACAAGTTTCTTTGAGATGGATTCTAACATCTTCAACCCAATGACAAAAGATCTATAAGCATGACATATAGCCTACCAAAGCACACTCCTCAATAAGCCACTCAGAGATTTATCCATCAGGACAGACATAATGGCTAGGACAGCCAGATTCAATAAAGTCCTCAAGTATTTGGAAAAATGAAAATTTGATTATTGATGATCTTCTGCAACATGCACAAGGATGTGCATTGGCTAGGAAGGGGGGAGTGTTTGACCAATGCAGCTTACGGGCACCCTCCTAGTCGGACACACATGTAAAAGCAAAATCTTGATGTTTGTACTTGATTTTTATAGGAACATTTTACATGCTCTGTGTAAATTTTGAACATGAGCTACAAAATTTTGAGATGTAATGTCTAATAATGTACTCAAGGCCTAGAGAGCTGGCCATTGGCCAATTTTAAAAGCCCTAGGTATTAAAATCAATAGCTTTAGTATGAAAAGGCATCATTCTTTTGGAAAAGAAGAGCTTTGCTATACGTACTGTCAAGCGGCTACACAACCCAGATTTGTAATCAACTTTCCTCACGATTGGGTAATCCTATTTTGATTCCAAAAATGCATTGTGTTCTTCTTCTCTTGCTCTTTTTTACAAGTGTAAGCACATTTATTTCTGTCATGGTTTGTGACTTTCTATTTGCAATCCTTATCTTCAATTTTTGAGTTTTTAAATCATTGTTTTTTGACATTTTGACCATAGGAGAGTGTTATTAGACCCTAGGGAGACCTGTTTGAATTGAATGAGTTGACCCTCGAATTGTGGAACTAAAGAATTGGATTGATTTTCGCAAGGCAAATTGTGGATGATTATTCTTCTTTTAAAAGGAGGGTATGTCACAAGTTGATGATGTGGAAACAAATAGTAGATGGGTTAGGGTTTCTAAATCTAAAACCCCCAACTTGGAGGACATGGACGAAGGGCCTAAACCCTAAAAGAAGATGGGCCCAAATATTGCATAAATTGCTGATGTGGCCAGGTTGTATGTACAATCCTGGGACTCGTGGCCAGTGCTGACGTGGGATTTATAGAAATTACACAATAAGAACTCGCTATTTTTGGTGCCAAATTTTGTCTTTGATGCTTTTGGGGAAGTTGGATTTTCATACAAGCTACTTCTGGGGGCCAAGGGCTTTTAAGGAAGAACTTGGGGGTCTCCTTCTGGCATTCCAAATTGAAGGGAAGCAAAGGAGCCCAACCACTTGTATCCAGTTGAAGCAATATATCTGTGCGAGTTGTTTTGAAGTGCTAAAAGTTTGTAGTTTGTTCTTTTCAATTGAAACATGGTATTCTCTTATTATAGGAAATCAAGGGCCAAATGTTAAGAGAGGATGAAATTTAAGAGATCTTATTCTTAGTGAGATTTGGGAGGCTAGAGATATTAGACTTCAATATAGACAATTCAATGATTTATAATGGTAAGTAATGTCCAAATTGACCAAGCAACCTTGGCCCATGCAAACTAACCTTATCTGCCTAGCCACTCCTAACAAGTCATCCCTCCAAAGGAATGGTGTAGAAGTTCTTGTGCCCTAGATACCCCTGGTAATGCAACATAAGTTTACCTATGATAGGTGTAATGGTGACCGTGCCCTGGTGCCTATAAAACCGACCCCATTGATGGTCCCATTTATTCAAGCATTATTCCAAGTTGAGTCACCAGGGCACGGTGTAATGGCATCGTCTTGGTGCCATTAAAATTGCCTCCATTGATGGTCCCATTTATTCAGGAATTATTTTAAGTTGAGTTTCAAGTTCTAGCGACATGAATTTGACCTTGGATCCTCAATCAAAGAAGATAAGGACTGTTTGATCTCTTATTCTACCCCACTCTGTAGAGCTCTATACTCTCATGAATCTGCTATGTGCTTGCCCCCACAAAATATGAGACCACTTTTGCCTTTGTCTTTCCTTTGTTTGCATGCTTATCTACTCATATGGAAGTCTCTAATTTGTCCTCGGTCTCCTCCTTTGGTGCTTTGTTCGGGGACTTTGCAAGAATGTGCCCTTGTTCCCCAAAACCATAACACGGCCTATTTATAGTACTCGGCACAGTGCTCTACTAATAACTTTGGACCGGTGGGTTTCTTCTTTTGTTGCTTGCATTTCTTCTCATTACCATTGGAATAATCTTGAAATGTTGCGGTGGACAATTGCTTGTCCAAAGGGTAGGTTAGTGTCACAAGTCAATAGACAAATATCTTACAGTATCCCTTTTCTAGCAATGATTATTTTTGCATTTGAAAATTATTTTTCTCTTTGAAGGAGGAAAGCTAGAATAGTGCGATTAAGCTGGCCATTGATTAGTAGTCACAGTTATGGTGGACCCACACAGTGGGTTAGAACATAAATGATAATGCACACTCCCACCTAGTGAACCAAAAAGGGGCACCTATGGCTTACAATTCTTGCATATGAGTCATACTCACACATAGAAAGGATTAATGCCTTGGAGTCTGGGCTAGATCCACTAGAAAAGATAGTTACAATCAACAAGATGGTATGATCATGGAAGACTAGCAATGTGCATGCATATGATCTATTGCATTGAAACCTTTTATCTCTCCATAAGCATCTTGGATTGATGCTTTAAAGCTACAATCATGTTGTTCTTGGAAATCTCTTTCATTTGATACCCATATTGATATTTTTGTTAAGAGTTTTCCAAAGAATAAAGGTTCTAGAATCTTCTAAAAGATTCTAGGAGGAGGATTCTAGAAGGAAAAATGGTATGTTGGTCATATGGTATTCCATCTATGCATCGACTCAAGGTGTGCACTACCCCTAGTCTAGTGAATGCTTGTGTGACAAAACCCACGGGTAGACCCATGTGATAGCATGTATAGCTTTTCCACCTAGGATATCCGATGTAGATGGTGATATGTTCCCCTATGACACAAACCATAATATCATCCTATTTTGAGCCTATATATGAGGCTTTATATTTCCACTTTCATATGTATTATCAAGCATAATCTATTAGTGTATTTTAGTTTACATTAAGTGTTGCTTTCTCTACTCTATTACACGCATGCATGCGCACACACACACACGCACACATGCACGCACCATGAATGCTATGCTCACGACTCCACCCTAACCCCCACAACTGGTATCAGAGTGCTTGTTAGGGTTCATTTGAGTCTAATCGCATTTAGATCCTTGTTACTCTTATTCTAATCACTTCCCTCTAATTCGCATTTAGATTTTCATTTTATATTTAGCACTCTCTTATAAGCTCATTAATTGAGCACTTTAAAGTCTCTCCTAGTTAGCATCAATAAATCAAATTTTTGCTTGGCACTCATTCCTATGTGATTTGTGTGTGTGTGTTTCATTATTGTGTATTTTGTTACATATTTGAGGGCAAGCAACTTGGTAGGCCATTGCCCCATTCTTGGTAGCCTTGTTCGACATCTTTTGCAATCACCTGCAAACGACAAAAGTGGCAAGCACTTGAACTTTAGCTCCCTCCAAATCGCATGCAGTCTCTCATTCTGCCCTCAAAGACTTGATCCACAGTGCTCAAATTGAGCGGCATCACTTGATTCTTGAGTCCTTGGCATCCAATTGCATAGAACTCGGCGCCTTAATCCAGCACTACACTGGTTAGGGAACATTGTGGGCTATAGACCTACATTTGGATTGCACCTTTATGGTTAGCAATCTAGTGCACAATGGCATGGCTTGACAAGCTGAGAGCTTCAGCACATACCAGTAGATGGTTCTTGTCTCAAGCACACAATCAATGATTCTCAAATTCTTGCTATGAATAGTGCCACATGTAGCCTGGTAATCATACAACCATGCAACTCTAGCTTTGCTAATTGCAAAAGCTCCTAATTGGTGGATATGCTCTCACCAGCAGTGACTCGATGACCCACAAAGTCTACCACAATTGGGTGTCTCAACGTTCAGCTAGAGCTCTTTGGAAACCAACAAGCCTTAGAGTAGAATTATCAAGATGGCATAATCTAAATCTTGGGTCCTAGCTTGAGAGCTTTTTCTCACCTTGGAAACCCAATCTAGGCTTGAATCAAGCCCAATCTGAAGGCCAACAAAAAGTGTCTACAGATATTGTAGCTTCAACTTCGCAGGCTTCTCTCAAATAGCAAAAGTTGCACAACCTAAAAGCTGTTACAGCTCGTCATATGGGTGGAAGCATGTTAATGTGGCATGCTTTTTGTGCTAGTTATCATGTGCCAACAAGCACATCTTGTAAGCATAAGGACAATGATGCCTTCAAGTGTGTGGGCCTGCATCATGAACTATATAATGTGTATAGATATTTTTTTACAATTGGACCAAAGTGTATTGTTCTTTCAAATGAGCTTGAAAATTTATGCTGAGATGTTACTTTGAAGGTGTGGTGTAGTGATGATGCATGGAGCGAGCAGGGTGCAGGGGCCACATATAGGATAGGGGGGGAGGCGATTACGAGTTGCAAGCAATCCCTTAAGGGAAAAAGCTTCTGCTGCTTCTCCTCCACCCCGCAAAAGGGTGAACCTGTCTGAATAAGGATACCCAATGCCAAAGAACATGCATGAAAGGAATGGGGAGAACGAGTCAAGTGCTCTCTCTCTCTCTCTCTCTCTCTCTCTCTCTCTCTCTCTCTCTCTCTCTCTCTCTCTCTCTCTCTCTCTCTCTCTCTCTCTCTCTCTCTCTTTGTGTGTGTGTGTGTGTGTGTGTGTGTGTGTGTGTGTGTGTGTGTGAACTAACAATTATGGTTCAAGCATGTGCGCAAATAACTTGAGAGTTTTATTCTAGTGGGGTTGCTAATTAAAGAAGCTATACATGGTGTTAATTGTTTCTCTATGTTTTTGTATGCATGAAGTGTGAGATACATATCATTTTCCAATAAATTATAAAATTTTCCCTTTGCCATGGATAGCCTTGCATCATATTATCTTGTGACATTGGGGGTCTGCAGGCCAATGGAAAGGTCCCAAGCTCAACATCACAATGCAAGAGAAATTTTGTATTGTAGCAAAAGATTTCAATGTTGTTCATGGCCTCTCCATGGATGATTTTTACCCCAAACTGGTGAAGTGTAACAAAATCAGTAATGTGGAGTGGTTCAGTGTATTCATAGAGCCAAAGGATCATAATCAATATCGCATTAAATGCAGTTGCACAATATGTATGACCAAGTGATGCAACTGCACTGCAGGGTGTACCAGAAGGCCCCAACCAACATGGAGACCAACTCTGCATTCACGAAGGAGTTTGTAAAAGAATTCAGTCCGACGGCTATTGCAAGCGATTCAGCCATGCAGTTCAATTAGGTTGAGTTTGGGGTCCACCATTTGTAGGACCTTCATATGATACTAAGAATACATGCTATTGTGTATGCTGGTTAGCATACCTAGTTATGATAGTAAGCATACCGAGTTATGCTAGCTAGCATACCAAGCTATGCTAGGAAATGTACATGCTATTGTGTATGCTAGTTAGCATACCAAATTATGCTAGTTAGCATACCCAATTTTGATTAAGCATACATGCTAATGTGTACGCTAGTTAGCATATCCAATTATGCTATTTATCATACCTAGTTATGCTACTTAACATACCCAATTATGCTAGTTAGCATACATGGTACTATGTGTGCTAGTTAGCATGCATGCTTCTTTGTATGCTAGTCAATATACATGATAATTATGTTATGTATGCTAGTTTGCAGAGTCTATATGCTAGTTACCATAGGGGGTATGGTGGCTAGCATATTGCGTTTAGTTAGCCTACCCACTTATGCTACTTAGCATACCTAGTTATGCTATTTAGCATAAATGCTAATGTGTATGCTAGTACGCATACATGCTAGTTATGCTAAATATGCTAGTTAGCATAGTGGATCTGGCTGCCAGCATACCCAATCATGCTAGTTAGCATACATGATACTTGTATGCTAGCTAGCACACCCAATTATGCTAGTTAGCATACATGCTAATGTGTATTGTAGTGAGCATAGTTTGTATACTAGTTAGCATACATTCAATTGTTTATGCTAGTCAGCATACATGCTTAGTATGCATTGTATGCTACTTAGTATAGTCTGTATCCTAGTTAGTATAGTGGGTATGGTGGCTAGCATGTTGTGTATGCTAGTAGCTACCATACCCAGTTATATTAGTTAGCATACATGGTAATGTCTATGTTATTTAGCATACATGCTAGTTATGCTATGTATGCTTGTTAGCATAGTCTATATGCTAGTTAGCATACTCAGTTATGCTAGTTAGCATATTTAGTTATGGTAGTTATCATATTCAATTATGTTGGTTAGCATACCCAGTTATGCAAGTTAGAATACATGTTGAGTATGTTGTGTATACTGGGTATGTTAATTAGCATACCCATTTATTTTAGTCATGACATTGTATGCTAGTTAGAATACAATGGGAGACTAAAATCATCCTATATATGGTAGTTGGTGTAGTCTATATGCTAGTTATCATAGTGGGTATGGTTTCTAGCACACACAATATGCTAGTTTGCATGCCCAATTATGCTAGTTAGCATTCCAAGTACATGGAATGCTATACATTGACTGCTTATTGGCATATTTAGCATACAAGCAATCATAATGGTATGCTACCTGGCATACTATACATATGTACATATTCATTATGTTAACTACCACACATCCCATGCTTACCAACATCTTGAGTATGCTAATTATAGTGTTAACAATCCAGCTTTGCATTTTAACTAGAGATTTGGATATGATAATTAACATCTGAAAGGAATACACAAGAAACAATAATGTGGGAAGCATGCATGACAAGAAGCATGTCAAGCAAAGGATAGAAGAAGAGAAACCTAGTAATGATGACTTGGATGAGTTGGATACAATGCATGAAGTAGTAAACGTGACACCGCAGCAAGCTAAATTGCTCGGGAGTGATGTAGATAGTAAAGAACAAATTGCAATGATGACTTCATCATGATTTCTCATCCCAAACCCAAGACCATTGTAGTTGATGAAATAAATTCTTTAGAGGAAACAATCAAGAGTGTGTAAGAGGAAGCTGTGAGGACCAACATAGGGTAGAATGTGCAAGATGCCAATGATGACAACCCTCTATTGGGTTTTTTAAACAAAGTAAAGTTGAAGAAAACAGGTGGCTTGAAGCAGGATCCAGAAGAGCTTGAAGAAGAAACTTGTGTTGCCACGAAGAGCACCCAGGGTGACATAATTGACCTTACCAAAGGTGAAAAGAAATCCATTTTCTCATGCACTTGGAAGAAACTATTATTCTCTATTGTGCCCAAATTCTGTAGTGCTAGCAAGATGGCATAAATATGTCATAGTGAAACAATTTGATAGTTTTTTCTTGTCCTTTATGATTTCTTCATTCGATACCTTTATTGTGTCACACAGAAATTGAGAAACTATAATTAATTTCCTTGCATGACATGAATGTTGTCATTGCATTGAAAAAGATAGAAAAAGGCGCATTGCCAAGGTCAGACAGCTAAGAAGAGAAAAAAATGATAATATTGAGAAGCATCTAAACTGCTACCTTAAACACTGTAGGAAAATAGATGAATACTTGAATTTTGTTCATCCCTCGGGGCAAGTTATTTTTGCCGAGTGGTATCCTCCACCGGACCCAATATGGGTGCCCAAGTTGTTGACTGACGAGAAGCACACTTTGATTCTTGATTTGAATTGTCTACTAGTTCAAATTGTAGACTCAAAGCACGGTGTAGTTCCCCCTCAATATGCAGGGGAAATAATAAAGTATTGTATGAAAGATAGGCGGTATGTATTTTGTTGCAAAGACAGCCACCAACTTTTGGATTGGTGCCTCCAGTTTTCCCATGTGTACGTATGGAGCACCAACCAATAGCGTACAGTAAGTGCAATATTAGCTACAATATTCAAACCGCAGTGGGCAAGGATGGTAGATTTTCTTGCACACGAGCATTGTAGTGGTAAGCCTTGGCTGATACGTAGTAAGCATGTTTCTTCAAAAACTTGAGTATGTTTTGGAAGAGCTTAATACAGTTCGGAACCAAAAACACCCAGATAATTTTGATGACAGTTAGTATAAAGTGTACCAAAACCTTGAAAGAAGTTGGCTTATTACTCCCAAGTAAGAGGACCTGACTATTGAACAGTGCTGCAATCAAAGGACCGTGCAACCTATACAATTGATGATGAGTTTGATATTGGCCCAGACTTGTTTTCTGATGTAATCTTCAGCAAGCTAGAATTAGATCTGCAAGAAAGTGATGAGGCCGAGTGGAGGGCAGAAAACTGTCAAAGACAAAGGGAGGCTAATAAAAAAGCTGAAAGGCATGAGAGAGAAAGGCTTGAGAGGGAAATATTAGAGAAGCAGCAACAACTTGAAGTAGAATGAAAAATGCATGAACTAGAGGCTCAGCAAAGACAACAGCACAAGCCCACTAGCTACTACAAGTACAAGCGCCCTGGGCACCACAAGCGTTAGAGGAAACTCTTTGCATACTTGTAAAATTATGTACTATGATGAAAAGTTGTAATATCATGATGAGATCACCTTTTCAATCTTCATACCTATTCTGACTTTCATTTCAAATAGTAAGGATCAAATTTTGTACTATTGTATTTTTGGGGCCATACCTTGTGCACTATTGGGATACTTTTTGTTCTTGTAAACATTATATGAATGCAATGGTAGCATATTCAACGTTGCTTTTCACACTTAGTAAGCTAGTGGATTACCCAGCTTGCTGATAGTAAAGATGGTTGTAACCAACATACAATGAAGTTATTTGCTACTAGTTGTGATAAATACCAGAGCCATGTATACACAGTGCGCACAAGAAACAAAGAACCAACTTTATGATAAAATGTATTATTGGCATCAAGAAGTATATTTAAAATCCAGTGGGTACAACTTAAAATATGAAGGGCATGTTGTTACAGATTGCCTCATAGCTTCCTTGGGTAATTGTGTACACCTTGCCTTCTCCTAAGGATGTGCTCCATAGGTATTTTGATACATTCCACTAGATGTGAAAGTAGGTGGACGATGGGTTGCTTGTGGTCTAGCTTGAAGGTGTATGCATCCAATTGCTTGTAATACAATCCTTGCACAACATATGAGCCTCTGTCAATTACATTGCTCCATTCATCAATGTACCCCTTGTCCACCTTCTCCTTTGTTGCAACGCACTTGACAAGATAGAAATCCACATCCTCAGCATTATTTGGATTCATAGCAAATGTGTTGCCAACAGATAGAGCGCTACTCAATACATTATTATGACCTTTGTAGGTGAATCCATCATAGCCAACTACTTCCTCTATCAGAACTTTATCTATTGACTCAGAATCTGCCACAACCTCATCAGGTAATGGCAACAGAATATGATAATCCCAAGCCTACATGTGAGCTATAGCAATTCCACCTTTCGTGCATGCATGCATCATAGAAGCATGCCAAGTTTCTTGTTGCAAGGGCAGTTTGATCATGCAAGTTGCGACCTTGAGAAAGCATACAGAGAGCACAATTTTGCCACAGTGGCACAGTTCCACTCATTAGAATATTTTGGAGGTCATTTAGAGGGCCTTCTAAGAAATTCTATTTCTCTCTCTAGAAAATCTTCTTAAAATGTCTTTTTACTTATTGAGTACGTCCAAAACGACAACTAGATACTTTGAGAAGTAAACCTAACTTTTTGGTGTTTTTTAAAACAATCATCTTTTCATTAAATACGAGTGTCTTTTTCACGAGGTCGGCGCCGCTCATTCAATACGGCTTTTGGCATGTAATGGAAATGGCCTATGTACTTTGAGAATAGAAAATTTAAGAGAATTAGAGAGAACATTTTTGTGAGACTACTTTGAGAGCATAGAGGGTGAACTTAATTGGTGGTAGCAACAAAAATGTTCTCTCTAATTCTCTTAATTCCGCTATCCTCAAAGTACATAGGCCATTTTCATTACATTGGTATCAGAGCATTTGGTTTCTCTTTTCTTGCTTAAGAAGAGAGGTCCTTAAGTAGCCTATTAATGGTTGATTTTGTTAATTATATTAGGGTAAGTGGGATTGGGATCTATTATTGGTTTTGTTGAGCTTGCTATGTGGGATATAGTGCACACTTCAGGAGCTTTGGTCTTAATAATGGGGTCGTTTTAGACTTGCCTATGGCTTTACCATTATTGAGCCATCAGAAGTCCGAAAGGAGCTATCCCTTGGCAGCTCTGCAATATTAAACCCACTCCACTACTCTCTATAATTAACCAATTTGAGCCGTGGGTGTAGATACTTAAGTGCTGGTTTTCAAAGGCTAAGAGGAGTAGCAACTAAGGTTTTGAATTGCCAAAGAATACACTAAGTAAACACATAAGTCTAATTAGCATGGCTGACAATAACCAAGAGATTAGAATGAACATTGATAACTTTGATTTTGGACATGAAGGTGCTAATGATGATGACCCCATGTTTGTCAATTATCTTGTTACTAAGTTGCAGCAAGCTATGGGCAACCCTACTTTGCAAGCTGAAGTTACTCAAAAACTTCGTGCTTATGGGATTTCCCTTCCTCTCCAAGAGGAGAGAGAGCTTAAGAGGCCTCTTGATGAGACCCCCAAAAGAAGACTCTCTCCCATACAAGAGGAGGAATCCAAAGAACAAGAAAGTAATGAATCTCTAAGTTCCTCTGAAGATGTGGCTCCACAAATTCGGTGGTCTAGACGGTCGCCAACTCCTCCCAAGAGGAAACGGTCAACCCACAAT
This sequence comes from Adiantum capillus-veneris, assembly GCF_014529385.1. NCBI lineage: Eukaryota > Viridiplantae > Streptophyta > Polypodiopsida > Polypodiales > Pteridaceae > Adiantum > Adiantum capillus-veneris. The sequence goes on from NC_140954.1 coordinate 116,071,795, forward strand.
CCTTCTCCTTATTACTCCAACAGGGAAGAGAGGAAACAAAGGAAGAAAAGGGCAAGAAAGAGGTCACCCTCTTCTCCTTCTTCTTCACCTTCCTCCTCTTCAACAAAAGCTATGGCTATTCTCCTATAGAATACAAGAGGGTAGGACATCGCAAATCATATCCTGCATGGCGAAGGTCACAAAAGCTCAAGAAGTTCAAGAGGGAGTAAAGAGTATCTTTTTCTCACCTATGATGGTTCCTTTGGTACCAGTGACAAAGTATTGGCCTTCATCCAGCAATTTGATGTGGCCTTTAGAGGGCTTCATGGAGTCCTCCAAGCTACACCATGTAGCTATGCACTTCCAAAAATTGGCTCATCAATGGTGGGCTAGCCTTCGTGGCAACGGCAAATCCCCAAAGACATGGAAAACTCTACGACTTTCCATCATGAAGTAATTCCTTGCAAGCAATGCAAAGGACAAAGTGCTTACCGAATGATGCAGTTTGAAGCTTCTCTCCCATGAGTCTATTCACAAATATGTGGAAAAGTTTTGGGATTTACATCTCAAATCTACTGTCTTTCAAAAGATAGACTTCATTGAGAGAAAGAAACAATTTTGTGCGGGATTACCTGACGAGATGTTTGAGTACGTCAACTCTCAACGGCCTAGTTATATCACCGAAGTAATCCACCACACCATGGTTGCTTCGTGCATCAATTTCCAATAAGGGGCTAGACGGAATGTCAAGCCCATGGAAAACAAAGACAAGAGTGATGCAAAGGGGAAAACCAATGCCCAAAATTCTTTCCAAGGCAATTTCAACAACAACAACAACAACAAAAATCGGTCCAAGGAGAAGGGAGTTTACAAAGGTAAAAACAAACGCTCTCCTGAAGAGCTTGAATCTTTTTGCAAGGACCATAAGTGTTTTAAGTGTGGGGAGCAAGGACATGGCTATCGTTCTTGTCCCAAGAGAAATGCCCACAATGAGACTCCTAGAGCTTCCATCATCGAAGCTCCAAAATAGAATGCTCATTGCAAAGGATCACCTCTCTCCTATGCTTGGGGAAAGGTAAGGGAGCATGATGCCTTCATCTTGTTTGACCTGGCTCTACTCACAACTTCATATCAATGGAGTTGGCCACCAAGTTGGGCATTCAAGATTTTGAGATGGGAGATACTGTTACTGCCAATACAACTTTTAAGGGACATCAAGCCTCCGTTACTTGATTGGGAAGTTGAGGCTTCATGTCCAAAGAATACTTTTTCATCTCTACTCTCCAATACGAGGATGCTATCCTAGGGGGACCATGGTTCAACCGCATGGCTGCCAACATGAAGTTCCCTGAAAGGAGAATCTACTTCACCAATAGGGGAAAGAAAATGTATATAGATGCTAGTGAGTCTAGTCGTACCATACCACTTGTAAATCCTCTTTCTTTTGATAAATCAATGAAGAGCTCAGTTTTTGCGTACATGATTTTTGTCAAAGAGTCCCTAAAAGGTTCTAATGTTTCATGAAATGTAAATGATGTGAATCAAGAAGAGTTAGACTTGTCTAATTTTCTAAAAGGATTCCAAGATGTGTTCATCGATGATATCCCTATGGACTTACCTTCAAAACAAGGGGATGATGACCATCAAATTGAGCTCCTACCAGGAAGCTCACCACCTAACAAGCCTCCTTATCGAGTTTCCCAAGCTCAACAAGAGGAGATCATGAGGCAAGTACAAGAATTGTTTGACAAAGGGATGGTGAGGCCTAGCTCCTCTCCCTTTTGTTCTCCAGTCCTTTTAGTGCAAAAGAAAGATGGTACGTACCGTATGTGTGTGGACTATCGAGCACTAAACCATATCACTATCAAAAATAGATTTCCCGTGCCTTGGGTAGAAGATCTGTTTGATAAGCTACAAGGCTCTACCTACTTTAGTAGGATTGACCTTAAAAGTGGCTATCATCAAACAAGGATAGTGGATGAAGATATCCTAAAGACCGCATTTCGTACAACATTTGGTCTTTATGAACATCTAGTCATGCCTTTTGTCTTGACTAATGTACCGGCTACGTTCAATAGTCTAATGGAGAAAATATTTATACCCTATCGTAAATTCACTGGTTGATGATATCATTATCTACTCCAAGTGCTTGGATGAACAAAAGCAACATCTCCAAGTGATTTTTCAAGCATTGAGGGACAACAAGCTTTTTCTCAATCAAAAGAAGAGCAAATTTTTCCTTCAAGAGATTCAATACTTAGGTCATATTATCTCTCAAGATGGTATCCAAATGGATCCATCAAAGTTGGAGGTAATAAAAGCATGGCCTAATCCAAGGAATCTACATGAGCTAAGAAGCTTTATTGGTATGTGTGCATACTATAGATGCTTCATAGAAAAATTCTTTCAAATAGCAGGACCATTACATGACTTAACAAAGAAGAACGTTAAGTATTCATGGACTGCTAAGAAGCAAAATGCTTTTGCTAAGCTCAACGAAAAGCTTACCTCCCAACCAATCCTCGTGCTTCCGGATCTCTCAAAGTCATTTAGGTCCATGTGATGCTTGTGGTGATTGCCTTGGAGCAGTCTTGTTTCAAGAAGGGCATGCCATAGCATATGAGATCCGAAGGCTCAATACGGATGAACGGGTCTTAGGAATTTATGAGAAAGATATCTTAGCTATTCTACATGCCCTAGACACATGGAAGCACTATTTATTGAGGACTCCATTCATTTTACGAACATACCATCAAAGTCTCAAGTACTTCATGACGCAAACAAAGATTTCCGACAAACAAATGAGGTGGACAAATTTTATTTTGCAATTTAATTTTCATATTGCTCAAATTGCTGGTAAGCACAATAAAGTGGATGATGCACTTCCACAATGACCAAAAGTTAATGTGATATCTATAGCAACTCACAATGATATATCTTCTATGATAGATGAGTATGCTACTGACCCTGATTTTAGAGACATAATGTGAGCCCTTGCTTTGGGGGAAGAAAGAGGAACCATTCACCTTACAGGATGGTTATCTTTTCCACGGCAATAGGCTATGTGTTACCCACTCCCACAGTGAGAAATTCATGTATGAATCCCATGCTCCTCCCTATGTGGGGAATAGAGGCATTCAACCTACTCTTCAAGGAGTAGAGACATATTTCTATTGGCCTACCATGAGAGTGGACATACAAGAGTATGTTTCAAAATGTGTGGTATGCCAAAATACCAAGTATGATAGAGGGAAGCAACTTGGATTACTCTAGCCATTGCCTATTCCAAATTCACCATGGGAGAGTATATCTAGGGATTTTATCTTTGGACTACCCAAGTCTATCCATGGGAATACGGGAATATGGACAATAGTCAACAGGTTTAGCAAGCAAGCACACTTTATTCTTGTCAAAAAGACTATTAAGGCACACCAATATCACAAATTTTCAAACACCATGGATTGCCAACATCCATCGTGTTAGATAGAGATCCTAGAATGACCAGTATTTTTTGGAAAGGTCTCTTTGAAAATCTAGGTACAAGATTGAATTTCTCTTCGGCCTATCACCCACAAACAGATTGACAAAGTGAGATATTCAATCTTATGATACTCGACCTACTAAATACTTATGTTACCGAAGTACATCAACGCTCACAATGGAAAAATTACTAACCTCTTGTAGAGTATGCGTACAATAATAATGTCCATACTTCTATTGGAAAAGCACCTTTCAAAATCATTGAGGGAAGACAAAAGTACCTTGCTACTCAAAGTACATGGGGAGATGTTCGTTGCCGATCAATATAGCCATGACCTACAAGAATCTTTTCAAAAGATTAAGGAGGCTATATCCACCTCTCAAAAAAGGAAAAAAGTTGTTGTTGACAAGCATAGAAGGTCCTTAACGTTCAAAGAAAATGATTGGGTCTTACTTAAGTTTCCCAAGGCTTGATTGAGGCAAACAACGGGCAAAAATCCTACGGGCCATCAAAAGTATTATGCTAAACTAGCAAAAAGATACTATGGTCCTTTCCAAATCTTGAAGCCAACCCATGAGATGGCTTATCAACTCAAGTTGCCCAACCATTGGCTCATACACAATGCTTTTCATGTGAGCCTACTTAAGCCCAAAGGAGAGCCACCAAGTGAACCAATTATTGACCCAAAATCAAAGACCAAGAAGAGGTGCTACAACTCAAAGCTATCCTTTGGCATGAAGGCAAGGTACTACGACATGGTAAGATTATCTTATTAAGTTCAAAAATTATCATTTTAAAGATGCTAGATGGATGCAAGGAATACAGCTTAAGGATAGTATGAACCTTGTCAATGCTTACAATGCTACATTAGAGTAAGCAAATGTACAAATTTATTTTGAATGACCAATGTTTTTGTCTTATAAAACTAAATTTCTTTTTATTGTGCACAAATTTAAATAGTATGCATGCTTAGAATCATGTTTGTGATGAGGACGTCTCTCAAACACCAAGTAGAATTCGTCATTTTACTTGGGAGAATGAAATGGACTAAAGAGCAGACATGCTTGCGGCAACTATGTCGCCCAAGCACCAAATGGATTAGTCGTCCATCTTGGAAATATATCGTAGGGTAAAAAAGGATCCTCTACCCGCTAAGCAAGATTGACTAATGGCTAAAGGCTTTATCTCTTCTACCTCATAGTGAAGACGACTATGATTTCAAGAGAGACGTAAGCTCTGATACCAATGTAATGAAAATGGCATATGTACTTTGAGAATACCGGAATTAAGAGAATTAGAGAGAAAATTTTTGTGAGAGTACTTTGAGAGCATAGAGGATGAACTTAATTGGTGGTAGCAACATAAACATAGTACTTAATTAACTTCGCATGAACAATACTTTTGCAAGAGAGAGAGTTTAGAGAACCTGACAACAGTTGAGGACCGGACTTATGTGGAGCCGGTCCCCCCTCCAATAGGCATTTGTATTATAGATTCTTCCATTAAGAGACTTGGTACAATAAAATCTTTGTGTTCCTTGTGACCTAGGTGATGCAATGAAGATGGAAAGCTTCATGCATCACGAGCATAACATAAACTTTGTAAAAGCATTAACTATCTTAAGCCTGAGTTCCAAGGCCTCCTTCACCTTCGAAGGTGGAAACTCTTCTTGCTAGCATACATAATAGCCTAGTAATGAATATAGAGAAGATGGCAAGCTTACGCATTGAAGCATGGATCTTGGTTGGATTTGCATTTTATAGCCAAGAGTGTTGGTGTAGGATCTCAACTTCCCTACTAGCTTGGAGAAGGAGATGGTGCTCTTGCACTTTGCCTTTACACAATGAGAGTGTATGTGGGAGAGTATACCCCCCAAGAAACCCCCCTTCTTGCTTTGATCGACCCCCCTTGTAGCTCATTCTTGAAGCTCATTGGACCCTTCTAGGCCTAGCCAATCACATGCAAGTGGCATATCAAGCAACAAGGGTAGCCTTGGAACAAGTGTCCCCCTTTCCCCTTTGAGAGAGAGGACTTGATAAATGGAAAAACAATTAATTAAATTATCTAATTTATCATTGGACCCCTTGGGAGGCCAACCAATAGGCTTTAGGCACAGCATGAGGGCAACATAGGTAGGGGCTTGACATGTGTCCTTGGTGCCTCTTGAGGCTTGGGCTTTCCTTGTGTGTGTGTGTGTGTGTGTGTGTGTGTGTGTGTGTGTGTGTGTGTGTGTGTGTGTGTGTGTGTGTGTGTGTGTGTGTGTGTGTGTTCTCTCTCATCCCCCTAGCTTTAGGGCTCGCCCCCTCTTGAGTAGGGATTATATTTGACTTTTAGAACACCTTACCCTCAAGCACCTTAGTCAACAAGCATGACAAAGCACCTCAAGCTTGGGTAGTGTTCCCACAAGCACCTCAAGCTCCCTAGTTAGCAAGCACGACAAGCACCTCAAGCATCTTAGTCAGCAAGCACGACAAGCACCTCAAGCACCTTAGTCATCAAGCACAACGACCGGCACCTCCAGCACCTTAGTCAGCAAACACGACAAGCACCTCAAGCACCTTAGTCATCAAGCACAACGACCGGCACCTCCAGCACCTTAGTCAGCAAACACGACAAGCACCTTAAGCTTGGGTTGGATTCCCACCTCAAGCTTAGCCCTAGCTTACCTAAGGTCAAAGGCTTTTAACACTAACCTTTGGAGGCCTTTAATGAAGCTAACCCTAAGGTCTTTTAAGCTCCATTAGCTAGCCTTTCTCTTTGACAGACCATCTCTCATTTGAACCCCTTTACCATTGGCCGCGTGTTAAGATAGATCTGTAGGCACATGTCTATGGTCTAACCCTTGTTCCCATTTATTCTCCCACATTAAATAATCATTTTAATATAATAAAATCATTTGGGTTGGTTAGATGTTAGATTTTATGACACGACATCATTGAAATTAAAAATAAAATCATAAAACTGTCAACTAGTGTCAAAATTTGAAGATTTTGGCACTGCTAATATGTTCGAAACGTTCAAAAACCTAAAAGTCAATCGTCTACTTGTCTGTTCTGACACTCGAAGAGGGAGAAAATGCCAAAAAAAAACCCTAAAAAAGGTTTAGTCGAACGGTGTGCAAGGGGCAATCTAACTTCTTGTGAAATGGCCTTTGCGCGTCGTTCGGCTAAAACCCCCCTTCCAGGGGTTTTTATATGTATAACACTATATATAAATAAAGAACATATATAGTGAGAAGTTCTTTATACATATAAAAACCCCTGAAAGGGGGTTTTAGCCGTAGAGGCCATTTCACAAGATATATATAAACAAAGATATTATATATATATTGAGAAGTTCTTTATATATATAAAAACCCCTGAAAGGGGGTTTCAATCGCAGAAGCCATTTCACAAGAAGTTCTCTATAAATATAAAAACCCCCTGAAAGGGGTTTTAGCCGAACGGCACACAGAGGCCATTCCATAAGAAGTTAGAGTGCCCCTCACGCGCCGTTCGGCTAAAACCCTTTTTTAGGGGTTTTTTGGCATTTTCTCCCTCTCCGGGTGTCAGAACAGGGCAAGTAGACAATCAATTTTTAGGTTTTTGGACGTTCCAAACACATTGGCAATATCAAAATCTTCAAATTTTGACACTAGTTGATAGTTTTGTGATTTATTTTTAATTTCAATGATGCCAAAAGCCGTATTGAATGAGCAGCACCGACCTTATAAAAAAGACAATCGCATTTAATGGACAGGTGGCCATTTTCAAGGATCATTGGCTCATTGAATGAGTAGGTTATACCTTTTTTATATTTTTATTAATATCAGCCTATGTTTCTACGTAACATTGGGTCTTCTCTCATTGGAGGAGCTCTTTTTTCTCTCTCTACTAAAAGGCCCTCCAAAAGACCTCCAAAATTTTATAGTGTGACTTCCATGTCCACATCCCCCTCTTTAACCTCTCAAAATACACGGGCACATTCCCTTTCTTTTGAAGAGTATTATTGTTTCCTTGCTTGTCTTTTGCTTCTACATATGCAAATACTTTCACAGTAATAGTCTTACATGGCTTTGCTATCTCCAAGCAACATAATTCTAACCTCTTGACTCCACATATCTTACAGTCTCCCATCAGGCATTCTCTGCTATGGAAAACTACATCTGCTGGCTTTGGACGGAGAACAGACTCCCACATTTGTGTGACACCTTTGAACATGTGATGTGAAGCCAAGAAACCCTTGCTAATGTTGTTGTATGTGGCACAGATACCAGATACACAGTCGTAACCCGCATCATGCATCCCAAAAGCATGAGAGCACATGTGGTTCAATGTGTCCTTTAAAAAGGACATCTGCACATGGTATTCGTAAAAACATGTATATCCATCCTTCAGTCGCCTGCAAAAGAATGGCTTCAACATCTCAAACATTCTCATGCCAATCTTGCAATATGGATGTTTTTCATTGAATCTGTGAAAGAGATCAACCTGCAATATCCATACTTGATCGCTATGTTTACTAGGATAAATGAATCCAAACAGGATTATACAGATTGCTACCTAGGACATCCAGCATGTTCATGAAAACAAATCGGAGTGTTAAATAGCACATTCAACATCCTAACATGCATATAACAAAGTGTGTTGACTACCATATACCATGTTATTCATTAGCATAATACGTATGCTAACTAGCATATTCAGTGTGCCAACAAGCATATGTAAATAGCATAGCATGTGTGCTAACTAGCATGCTAGGTATACTAACTAGCATGGGTAATGTTCTGATCAGCATACCTAGGATGCTAACTAGCATACTAGTTGTGCTAACAAGCATAATCATTATGTAGTTTAGCATAGGTATGCTAAACTACATAGAATGTGTGCTAAAAAGGATAGAAGGTATGCTATGCTATCTAGCATGGGTTAGGTTTTGACCAGAATACCAGTTATGCAATTGAGAATACCCAATATGGTAATTAGCATACTAGGTATCCTAACTGGCTTGTTTTGGAGGGCAATCTAAGAGAACATTGGCACGAGGTTGCAGTCTCGTCCTTGTTCCACCCACAAACCGACGGAGCTAAATAGCATAAACTTTGTATTAAACAGCATACTCAGCATGCTAATGAGCATACTAGGTATGCTAACTAGCGTAAAGGGTGTTAATTAGCACATAATGGTTAACTAGCATACTCTGTAAGATTACTACGCATGCTAACTAGCATACTCATTTTTCTAAACAACACACCCAACATACTAGGAATGCTAACTAGCATAAACCTTTTTTACATCATACTCAGAATGATAATGAGTATACTAGGTATATTAAATAGCATAAAGGGTGTTAATCAACATAGATATTGTGTTAACTAGCATACTCTATATGCTAGGTAGATTACTAGGCATAGTAACTAGCATGCCAATTATGTTAAACAGCATAGTTAGCATACTAGGAATGCTAACTAGCATAAACCTTGCGTTCACTATCATACTCAGCATGCTAAATAGCATACTAGGTATGCTAACTAGCATAACATATAGTGTTATCCAACATACTTTTTAGTATGCTCACTAGCATAAAGGGTATTAATTAGCATACATATTGTGTTAACCATCATACTCTGCATGCTTATTAACATACTGGCAACGCTTAACTAGCATAAATATTGAGATAACTACCATACGCAGTTGGTTGAACATCACACTGAGTATGCTTACTAGCATAGAGTGTGTACCAGCATACCAAGTAGGCTAACTAACTTACTTGGCATGTACCTATCTTACTTAGCGTGTTAACAAGCATTCTGAATATTATGTACAATGTGGTTATTAGTATTAGTCTACAAATGAGTATGCTATTGATCAATATATACAAGTTATTATGCACTAGAGATGCAATACACAGAATGCATAAGTTATGGCATAAGTATTTGATTGATCACATGAGACTTGTTTAGGAGGTGCGTAGGGTGTTTTATGTAGCTTTTCCTCCCCACTCTTTCAACAAACATCCTTCTTCTTGGGTGAAACACTAGTCTCCTCTCTCTAAAATGTGTAGATCAAATTCTTAAATTCATTTGTGATAGGGCTATGATGGTGTTGCTTGTGACATGCAACCAATGAAAACAATCGACCATCGACACCAAGCTTCGCCCTCCGTGATTTCGCCTTGAACAAGTGCGACGATTGACTTTTAGGACCTTGGAGAATTTTGCAATAGGCATGTTTTCCTTTGAAATTCAACATCATATGTAATACTTCATTCTTCAAAAACAACTCCCCATTAGGACATGGTTGCTTGACTGTAGCCAGTGTGTTGCGGACATTGGAGATAATTGTGCTCTGTACAACAGCCTCCTCTACTAAAGACTAATCATGGATTGTCCGAACAAGCGAAAACAAGATTCTAGGTTTCCCACTTTGCTCTTGTAACTAAACCTTTAGTCCTACTCTTGAAAGATCTCACAATCTCAGAGGAGATTTTCTTTTTCTCCTCATCGTCAACGGCATGATGTCCTCGCTCAACTTTCATTTGTTTGTGCTTTCACTGATTACTCCTCTCTCTCTCTCTCTCTCTCTCTCTCTCTCTCTCTCTCTCTCTCTCTCTCTCTCTCTCATATTTCTTGATAATAGAAAGAGCGAGATCCTAGGATTGTAATTCATTGCCTGAAATGGCTCCCTTCTTCTTCCTCATGAGGACTTTAATCGTGCATAATATATTACTTACTTGAAATCACTTAAATGAATATCTGTCAACACTTGATGCAGTAATTCCAAACATGCTAGCTCCAAACATGCAATGATGTGATCAATTAAACCAATGACTTCATTTGGATTGAGTGGGTTATCGACAAGATTTGCTTACCATCATATTACAGTGCGCTTCCATTTCCAACATTGGAGCTAGTTGCGATAATGATGTCTGCTGGTTTTCAATATCTGAAGGTATATGCCAAGAGTGAGGGAAAGAGCTCAGCTTTGACAACTCAACTCCGATGCAGGATGCCCGACACAAGGAACGAACGAGAGAGAGAGAGAGAGAGAGAGAGAGAGAGAGAGAGACTCTAGTACCCCACGTCCTCTTCAGTAACTGAAAAACTAGGCCACACCCCAAATGGGAGGGAGTAAAATATATATTTTTTTGGACACTTTACATTGAAATTGTACTTGCTCTTTGGTTTTCAATATATGCTAACAAGCACAAGTAACTAGCATTGTCTGGGACAACATTTTCAATGACACGTTAATATGCTTATACCCATATATAATGTGTGCACACACTTGGAGCATCAATAAACACCAAGCTTGATCGCCACCTTATATTTTTTTAATTTCTTGTTTTGCATTAATTGGGTAGGGATATGGATGGTCTTCCACTTCAGAGGAGGATTCTTTAGTCTGTGTGACACCATTTCATGAGACCACTTATTCTAGCATGTGTAGCCATAGTCTGTGTGACAACGAGTCTGTGTGGCTTTCATCAATGTGTGTGGTGGCGAATCTCTATGCAGTCGGCCAGTAGTTCTAATCCCAAGGGGAGGTTGTTGGACATATGGTATTTCGCATATGCACCAACTCAAGATGTGCACAACCCCTACTATAGTCAATGCCTATGTGACAAAACCCATGTGTAGACCCATGTGATAGCATGTATAGCTTTTCCACTTAGGATATGTGATGCAGAGTGATGTGTTACCTTATGACACAAGCCATGATATCATCCTCTTTTGAGCCGTCATAAGAGGCTTTGCATCCCACTTTCATCTGTATTATTAAGCATATTCTCTTAGACACGCTTCTTCTTGGACTTGCTTGCTTAGATTTCTGACCCAAACCCAAGTAGCTAGGATAGTTTGCTGAACGGCTCTGCTTATGAGAAGCCTTTGTGGTCTTCATTAGTTTACTGACCCTGTGCTAGAGGGCGTCGTCACTCTTCTTGTGAGTAAAACTTATGCTTTTCTGCACTCAAATGGAATATCTTCTTCATGGCCGGCTTCAGAGGTGAAAGGGTGGCATCACGCATCGTGGATGGAGCTCGTCAAGTGAGTAGTTCTTTAGTACTTCGCGTACTTTGGGTCCTTGGAGTACTTGATCGTTCTTTTGGCACAAGTGTGAACTTGTAGTTGACGTCGGTCCTCTACCCTGTCAAGATCTCCAGCGGCGATGGGCCACGCTCTTCCCCTGATTCCTCGGAGACAGGTTTGCCCCCGTTGGAATTTCTGTTAGTATATATTGCTCCACTAGGGTTGGGGTTGACTTCATCTTCGTGAAGTCGAGTAGTCAGTGAAACAATTTCCTCTGCAAAATGCAAAGATGTTGTCAAGGAAGTTGTCCTCCTTGACAATAGAGTTGGTGTGACATTAATCAAGTCCCCAAGGAGTGACTGGTCCCTTATACAGCTTTAAAAGTTTGTTAACTTAGTAAGTTTAGGGTCTTCATAGGCCTGCACTGTCTTGATAGCGTCCAAAGACCGCCCCTCCGTGGGGCTGAGATAAACCAATCCCTCTGAAAAACTCTGTAGCATCATACTCAAGTTCATCACATGTTAAAAACCACTGCATAAAGTCAGGACAAAGTGTCTCCAAAAAACCATGGGTAAAGCTATTCTCACCAAGGCAGCCCTGTCAAAGCAAAGCCCTCAAAACATCAAGCGTTAAATTGAGGTAATAGCTCTTGGCAAGGACTTATCATGGTGATCTAGAGCATAGCTGTTAAATCAGCAATATATGAGAGAGGAGAGAGAGAGAGAGCTTTTACTGCCTAGGAAAGGAACGGGTTTGCTTAATAATTGGTTCAATGGCAAATGACCTTGTAATCATGAGTTCTGTAACAATTTTCTGATCGAAGGACGAGTATTACAATCTATGGTCGGATACTACACATTCTTCAAGTATGGTGAACACCAAACTATGTCTCTAAACATTCAACAACAAGGACTTCTTGTAGAAAGTTTGCTTTGCCTTTGTTTTCTCCTCCTGTAATTGAGATCATAAGCAACACTAGATATAAGCATTAACACTTTACCCCACAAATTAACTTATACCACCGTGTTCACTTATTGTAGTAATTCTTGTATCTCATTTATTCAAGCTCTCATGCTTCCAAGACTGCATAAGATTATATGTATAACAATCTCTAACAAACAAGTACACTGCCAATGAGGTTATATTTTAGCCCTTGTCAATGCCCTTTCTAAACTGACTTTATCAAACTAGAGCTGTGCCATATAGCTTCGGGCCTCTTTTGCTTATACACCTGAGCACATTGGATTTCCGGTAAACCGATCCCATGGGCCTTCTAGAAAACCTTTCACAACTTTAGGCAAATTCACAACTTAGTAGTGTTTTAGAAATGCTCTCAGTGTTTGTCTAGACCCATGTAAATGAATCGAGAAGCTGCAAAAGAAAAGACCAGTCATAGCCACAAAACCCGCATGTGTGTAAGATCATATAACCCTCAATGAGACAAAACCATCTGTTTCGTATACATGTGACTAAAAACAAAGCCACATACTGCAGCCTGACCTTTTATTCACAATATCAGAGTAACTTCTTTAGAAAAATTCATTGTGAAAGAGACATAGGATCACACAGTGACCGACCTCAAGGTAGTCCTAACAATATTCATGCCTACATTCATTATTAAAGAATTTTCTGATGCCTTCTGTGTCCACATGTAGAGATAGCACAAAAAAGACGGTAACATAATGAAATACATGGGAGCTCATGTACAGACTCGCATAGCTAGCAGAAAAGGAGTGCATGATACCCCATCTTGATCACCAATTTATTACCCAAGACACCAGCACTGCAGGGATTAGCCCCGCAAGAAGACCAGGGTTGATCACCACCCACTTAAAAGCGGGTGCTTCAAAAGAAAATCGTTGCAAAAAATATTTAATTACATGAAAAGACTTTCAGGAGGACCAGATTTGGCCTTCTCGACTAAAGAGACCCCAAAAAAACAAGACTGCGCTAGATGAAAAATGCAGTAAGGGAGCAGAAGCAGCTGGCAAGCGAGAGGCTATTCACTGCTTGCTCCATCATGGCCTCCACCAAAAAAATGCCTCGACTTTAAGTTTTCTTAAGGGTATAAGGCATTGCACTCTACCTAGTTCCGTTCACAGCCATTAGTTTGCAGAAGGGCAATCCCTTGCAATGTGACCCACTTCACCACAGCTGTAGCATGATCGGTTACCTCCACCACCACCACCACCTCCATATCCCGCTCGCCTCCCAGGAATTCTTGCATTGCAATCACGGGCAAAATGGCCAGGTTGTCCGCAGTTGTAACAAGGGCCCCCACCATAGCCTGCACCATACCCATATCCACCTGTATTGTATGCATACCCTCCACCATAATTGCCTCCATCATAACCATAGCCATATCCATATCCACCAGAATACACATTGCCTCTTCCTCCTCTACCTCTGTAGCCTCCATATCCACCATAACCACCGCCACCGCCACCTCTGCCACGGCCCCTTCCATACCCACTGGATCCTTTCACGGGAGCACCGTCAGGCCCAGTTACCTCCAGAGCCTTGGACCTGCCTTCAGCATCTTCTTCTACGACAAACTCCACAGGTTCTCCATCCGCAAGAGATCGAAATCCCTCAGAAACGATGGAGGTCTGATGCACAAAGAGGTCCTCGCCTCCTTCATCGGGTTCTATGAAGCCAAAGCCCCGTTGCGTATTGAACCACTTCACCTTGCCGGACTTCTTTTGGGGCGCTGCGGCATCAGGCATGCTGGGCGAACCCTAGAGAGAATAGGCGCAGCTAACGCTTGTATGATGAGCGTTTCGGGTGCGCAGAGAGCGAATGAGCAGAATAGAAGAGGGGGAGGGGGGTTGAAGAGGGGTTTAAGAAATTGTGCTCGACGGCGACTCCTCTCTTCTTTTGTCCGAAACAAACGTTGAATCGAAAATGCCTTTCCTCCCACGTCAGCCCTACTCTCTTTATTAGTTCAAAACTTGCCAACATATATCTTGGGATTGTTCCGATATTATATATATATATATATATATATATATATATATATATATATATATATATATATATATATATATATATTCACACACGACTGAGACTCCCTCCGCCTCCGGTGGAGTGGCCGGCCTACGGCGGCAAAAAGGCTATTCAAGTAATGAAAGATCGTTGTTTTCACCTACAGCAGTGGTATGACATTAGGGAGAGTTAACCCTAAGCCTGAGGTATGGGCAACTCAATTAGAGCTAGTCCACACAGAGAATATGGATTGGACACTAAGGTCATCCCCAACTAATGTCCCAATTCAGGTAGGGCCATGTGACAAAAAGGGGTATGTGATCGGCAATGCCAAAAATAAATATTTCTTCAAAAAACTTGAAAAATCTCCAAATGTAAATCTATAGGGGTACATTGACTATATTTAAAGGTTTTTACATTAAATTATTTTAGGTTTTGCACCTCTAAGTTTATAATTCAGAGGTAAATTTCCTATAGGTGGGATTACACTAAACCTAGGTTTTTTTTCCAGCACACCGTGCCTCGGATGATAAAGGTTTTGAGACTAAACTCCTCTCAAAACCCTCTTTGAACAGACAATGGAAGTTGCCTCGTATCTCATAGTATACCAAGCAGTGACATGTGTAGTGCAGCTCTGTCTCTGGCTCTAGGCGACATAAATGACATATCCTAGCCTCTGCTGGTACCCCTCGAAATTGGCGTGTCTCAATCTGAAGTTGATGTGAGGATGTGTGTATCTGCCCAATAGCACATTGTATCCCACACACAGGCGCGCGGCAGGAACTCTCTCTCTCTCTCTCTCTCTCTCTCTCTCTCTCTCTCTCTCTCTCTCTCACTCACTCACTCACTCACACACACACACACACACACACACACACACACACATCTACGTGGCATAGGCATGGCTCAAAGAAAAGGGGGCTTAGATCCATGTGGCTACAAGCATTTGCAGCCATGTGGATCAAAAAACTCTTTTTATATATAATATATAGATATATAGATAGATACATAAGCCACCGGGTACGGTTAGTTTAATATTTATACATATGGCATACAATTTTATAGCATGTGAAAGGCGACACTATGTGCTCTTATCTCACCAAGCTTGCTTCCGGACCCATCGTTCCCTTTAACAGGTCCATAGTAGCCATAGTAATCGGTCATTTGCTTTTTCCCTTTCCATTATTGCCCCCACCCATCTCCTCATCAGCTCATTTTGCCTCATCTGCAAGCTTCATCACCAACGTTTGTCTTTCATCACCATAGAAACCTCAAAGCTCCCTCTCCCATCACTCCCCAAGTTCCCCAATCAAAGTACGATTTTTTTTAGAACTGAAATTTAGTGCTTTTCTCTTCTCCTCTCTTTGTCTTCAACCCCTACCAACCACTAGTCTCTCTCTGACTGAGAAGGAGAGGCACGAATAGGAAGCTTCAAAGATTGGCGAGCAAGAGGAGTCCTTTCCCTAATATGAGCAATAGTGATGGCTCTGAACATGGCTCCGAACTCCCGGCTGCAGAAGTTTCACCATCAACATCGAAGGAACCTCGAGCTAATGAAGAGGTTTGAAGGCCTCACACTAAGAAGGAAGGCAAAGCTTAGTAGAATGGAAACTTGAAGTGGAAGAGATGCTTGTGTAACTCCCCAGGAGTCCACTATGTAAGAATTTCATATAGCACGTGCGAACAAGAGGTATTTAAATAATTCTTGGCTTGGAATCATGCTTGAGAAAGAGAAGAGAGAGAGCGGACCTCAAGCTTCTACCACTCATTGCCATATTGAAGCAATCAAGGGGTGGATCCTTGCAATGAAATTGACGAGCTTCTCGATAATTTGTCGAGGTTCCATTGCCACAGCTAGCTGCCATGGATGAATCTGTTTTCAATAACGATGGTAGAAAACACCACCACCATTCATCTCTCTCTCTCTCTCTCTCTCTCTCTCTCTCTCTCTCTCTCTCTCTCTCTCTCTCTCTCTCTCTCTCTCTCTCTCTCTCTCTCTCTCATGCAAAGAGGAGCCTAATTTAGGATACAATTAGAGTGTATGCTCTCAAGTGCAAGAGTGTGATTCAAGCTACTACGTGTACTCATGTTAATGAGGATGAGAAATAATGCATTAATGAGAAAAAGTAAGGTGGGTGGAACATCAACTCAAGAAGATGGCAAAACCTGTCTGAAATCCTTAGGGCAACAAGGCAACAACCTACATCCATTGTAGGCGAATATCGTCATGTACTTCCATGCAACCTACATAGACTCTCTGTCTTCCCGTAGGTGCATGACGATAGTCTCTTGTTGTACTGCTTTCGAGAAACACAACGGCGTTGTTGGGCCAAGCAAGGTGAGCCTTGGGGGTGACGCCTGTTTGGTTCCAAGATTTAGGTTGCATTGATGGGGCCATGGGTCTTTGACTGTAACGTCAATGACATGCGACTATCGAGTTAGGGCTAAATGGCCACTTGTTCAACTACAATTTCTCATGTTGAGAGAGAGAGAGAGAGAGAGAGAGAGAGAGAGAGAGAGAGAGAGAGAGAGAGAGAGAGAGAGAGAGAGAGAAGAGTTGGAGAAGTGTCGGATGACATGCTGAGGAGAGACTGTGATGAAGTTGGTGCTCACTTTAAACCCATGCTCAATGTGAAATGCACCCTTGGCTAGTACCATAACCATCTCTACCACATCCACCATGGCCAATATCAGCAATGCTCTCTACACAAAGCCATGACTCCCACTTTTGATGAGTGTAACATCATCAACATGCATGAAGTGAGTACAAAGCAGGACGGCCAAATCACAGCTCCATCACTCCCAAGATCGATAGAAGAGAAATCTCTTGCTAGTTTCCTCCATTCTCCCATCACACGGCAGGGCAATATTGGCCACTGGCGATGGTGATGAAAGTTTTGGCCCGTGGATTTATTAGCCCCTCTCGAACCTCCCCATGGCTCGAGACTGCTATGTGCCTCTTGGACTCCCCGCATCTCAAGGCTGTTGGGTAGTTTTCTATACACTCCGCTACTTGCGGTGAGAACCCCACTTGCACCTATTGGGCCATTTCTCAAGCAAGGCCATGGGGGCTACAATGTGCACAATGCACCTGTTGCTCAAGGCAAGGGGACCACCACTCTCTCGATATGCGGGAGTGGATGACGACTCCAAGCACTACATGTTGTGCTTGCACTGGACTGGCCCGCATTGGACGGTGCCTCTTTAGCTTTGCTGTTATGCCTGCTACACTGGCAAGGATTGGGAACCCATGATGGATGCCACGATGGGAAAGAAGCTGCCCATGCTTGAAGATGAAAGGAGGGGTAGCATCTATGGCTACGAGCATTTGCAACCACCTGGATGCTACTCTTGTCTTTTTAATATTATTCCATTACAATAATAAGGCACTACGAATAATCAAGGTACAATCAAAATGAGAGCGATCATACACGGGGGCAAAAACACAATGGGGGACAGAGAACCCCAACCATGTTTGTAGCTCTAGCTGTGTTATATCATATAACACAAAGTATAATAATGGTGACTATTTTATGGTGGCTCTGTTGGGGGATGAGTCCGAGGAGCTGCATAGCTGGATTGATACACCATAGCCTCCTTCTCATCATGCTGCAACTTTGTGGTAGCAAACCAATGTTTCTGCTATCAATGAGAGCTATAATGGATTGGGCAAGAACTTCAATTGGGCAAGTCTCTAATCAACTACTTTACCTTAGTACTAGTGCTTCTCTTGTTGGGAATGCCAAAAAATCCAAGTGTCGATAGCTAGCAAACAAGATGTGTGTGTGTGTGTGTGTGTGTGTGTGTGTGTGTGTGTGATAAAAACCAATATCTAGCTAATCCAAATGATTTTCTCACATTGAACCGATCGTTTAATGTGGGGAAATAAATGGGAACAAGAGTTAGAATATAGACATGTGTTTTTAGGTCTATCTCAGCATGGGACCAAAGGGAGAGAAGGCAATGTGTCCAAAAGAGATATGGTCTATCAAAGAACAATGACTAGATAATGGAGCTTAAAAGACCTTAGGGTTAGCTTCATTAAAGACCTCCAAAGGTTAGTGTTAAAAGTCCTTAAACCTAGGACCTTAGGGTATTTTAGACCCTAGACAAGCTAAGCATGTGCTTGAGGTGCTTGTCGCTCTTGACCTAACTAAGGTGCTTGAGGTGCTTGTCATGCTTGCTGACTAAGGTGCTTGAGGTTCTTGTTGTGCTTGCTGACTAAGGTGCTCGAGGTACTGTTAGGAAATAAGACGTAGCTAAATAGATAATTGAGTAGATTACTTAATGGAGAGAGACAGATTTATATACACGAGATTATACAGTAGAGAGAGAGAGAGAGAGAGAGAGAGAGAGAGAGAGAGAGTACACACGATATACGTGGTTCACCCAATGTGGGCTACGTCCACGGGAAAGCAGCCACTCAATGGCTTTAGTACTTCAAAACAAGAAGTAGTTTACAAAGGGATTATACCCTTAATGGAGCTCCCTCCTTGCTTCACTCTCCCCACCTCACACTCACCTTGTTGCATCAACTTCACACTATGAAATGTGTGTAGAAATGGCCTCCTTTTATAGGCCAAAAGGGTTGCCCTCTCTTATGAGAAACAGCCATGTGTAGCCACCTTGTGCGAATAAGTCCAAATCGGACCCTCCAATCCGCCCATGTGTGGCCGCCCTTGAGAAGACAAGTCCGCTTTTGAATTCGGCCACCGGCCACCGGCCATTGACTTCCGACCACCGGCCAACCGACCGGTTGTTTTCCGACCACTTTTCGGCCGCCGTCCGGCCATAATATTCCGGCGAAAAAGAATATTCCGGCCTTTAAAGTTGCCCTTGATTCTTGTCCGTGAAAATTTTGGTTTCCGGTGAGTGATTTTCCTTCACGCACGATGGCTTCTCCTCATAATGGGGGCCTTACAAATGTGCGTTTTTACCACAGAAAATTACAAGGGTAAATCAGGCTCCATACTTAACAATCTCCCACTTGGAGAGTGATCTCCAAACCAACCCTGTGACTGCTTTCCATTCTGGCTTCTTATCCTTGAATGCCGATTGAAGATGAGCAAAAGCTCAACTTCTCCTTGTTGACCACCTTTGTAAACATGTCTGCAGGATTTTCACTTGTATGCACCTTTCCTAGCTTTAGTTGTCCCTCTTCCAAAAGAGTGCGTATGAAGTGATATCTCACCTCAATGTGCTTTGTCCTTGAATGAAAGGCTGAGTTCTTCGCAAGATGGATAGCGCTTTGGCTATCACTGTACAAGACACAATTGTCTTGTTTGAATCCAAGCTCTTCTAAGAATCTGTGAAGCCACAGAATTTCTTTGCTTGCCTCCGTCATTGCTACATACTCTGCTTCCGTGGTAGAAAGTGAAACCACTTTCTGCAGCTTTGAAGCCCAGCTTACTGCTGTGCCTCCAACCGTGAACACATAGCCAGTAGTGCTCCTTCGAGTATCTTTGTCACCTGCCATATCTGCATCAGCATACCCTTCTAGAAAAATATCAGTTCCTCCAAAATACAAAGCATTTGTTGTTGTCCCTTTTAGATACCTAAGTATCCACTTCACAGCTTGCCAATGCTCTTTACCTGGGTTGTCCATGAACCTACTCACAACTCCCACTGCATGTGCAATGTCTGGCCTTGTCCAGACCATAGCATACATTAGAGAACCTACCGCTGCAGCATATGGAACTTTAGACATATAGGCTATCTCCTCTTGTGTCTTTGGACACATATCCTTCGTTAGTTTAAAATGACCAGCCAAAGGTGTAGAAACTGGTTTTGCATTTTGCATTGCAAACCTTTCTAGTACCTTCTTGATGTAATCTTCTTGAGATAGCTTTATTGTCTTCTTCGTCCTGTCCCTTGATATTTTCATACCAAGTATCCTCTTTGCAGCACCTAAATCTTTCATTGAAAAAGATTTGGACAGCTCCTCTTTTAGGTCTTTGATGTCCTGCATGTTAGCACTTGCAATCAACATGTCATCAACATACAACATTAGGATGATGAATTTCCCATCTCCCAAATTCTTCGTGTAGACGTAGTGATCCGAGTTGCATCTTGTGAATCCATGATCCAACATCCATCGATCAAACTTCAAGTACCATTGTCTTGATGCTTGCTTTAAACCATACAAGCTCTTCTTTAATCTGCAAACCATTTTCTCCTTACCTTTTACTTCATACCCCTTTGGTTGAAGCATGTAGATTTCCTCCTCTAAGTCACCATGAGGGAATGCCGTATTTACATCCATTTGCTCGAGATTTAAATCATGAGCAGCCACAAGGCTTAAGACAAGCCTAATTGAGTTCATTTTTACAACAGGAGAAAATATTTCATTGAAGTCAATACCTTTCTTTTGAGAAAAACCTTTTACCACAAGCCTAGACTTGTACCTTTTCTTCCCACCTTCTTCTTCCTTTAGCTTGTACACCCATTTGTTTTGAAGTGCCCGCTTACCTTTAGGCAACTCAACCAACTCCCATGTTTGGTTGTGATGTAGTGAGTCCATCTCCACTTGCATGCTCTTCGTCCATTCTTCTTTGGATTCATGTTGCATAGCTTCTTCATATGATTCCGGCTCTCCAGAATCTGAGATCAAGAGATGGTTGAAGGAAGGAACAAACCTTTCTGGAGGTTTACTTGCTCTTGTAGATCTTCGGGGAATAGGTTGAGGCTCGTCATTTGGTTGACGTTGTTGCACATTGTCACCGTTTGCAGTCCTTGAGTCTTCACCGTCCTCAAGCTCCATGTACTCATCACCTGTTTCTTTTGTTTGTTTTCTTTCCAAGTAATCTTTGTACATATTTTGTTCGTTAAAAATTACATCCCTACTCCTTAAGATTTTACCATCTTCAGGATTCCATAGGCGATACCCAAAGTCTCCTTCTCCATAGCCAATGAAGAAACACTTTTTGGACTTTGCATCTAACTTTGATCTTAGGCTTCTATCTATGTGCATGAAAGCCTCACACCCAAACACTTTGAGAAATGCATAATTCACCGGTTTCCCTGTCCATGCCTCTTCTGGAACTCCCCCATCCAATGCCGTTGAGGGTGACCGATTGATTAAGTACACAGACGTACTTACAGCTTCCGCCCAAAGCTCAAGCGGTAGGCCTGCATGTAGCCGCATGCTTCGTGCTCGTTCCATGATTGTCCTGCTCATCCTTTCCGAAATCCCATTTTGTTGAGGTGTCCTTGGGGTTGTCCTTTGCCTCCGAATGCCATTGCTAGCACAAAAGCTTTCAAAAGCTTGGCTGCAATATTCGCCTCCATTGTCGGATCTGAGGCATTTAACCTTGGTACCTGTTTCATTCTCCACAAAGGCTTTCCACCTTTGAAATATGGAAAATACATCGAATTTATTCTTCATGACATAAACCCATGTTTTTCTCGTCGCATCGTCTATGAATGTTACATAGTACAATGAGCCACCAAGTGATGGTGTACTTGCAGGACCCCAAACATCAGAATGAACCAACTCAAGTTTTTTATTTTTTCTTTCATTTCCTGATTTTTGAAATTTTACCCTCTTTTGTTTACCATAAACACAATCTTCACAGAACTCTAAGTCCACTTCTTTCAAACCTGGTAGAAGCTTCTTTGTTTGAAGGATTTGCATTCCTTTGGCACTCATATGCCCAAGTCGGTAGTGCCACACCGCACTGTCAACTTCTGTAGTTGCTGCACAAGCTGAAGGTTGCGTGCTAACAGTACACAAGTAAAGTGTACCGACTTTTTCACCCTTGGCAACCACCAAAGATCCCTTTGAGATCTTCCACCGTTTGTTTCCGAATACAATGTTGTGACCTTCATCGTCCAATTGTCCTGTAGAGATCAAAGTTTTGCGAAGAGAAGGAACATGCCTAACATCTTTAAGCTTCCATTCATTTCCGTTAGCAGTTTTGACAGAAACTGTACCTTTGCCGACAATCTCACAAGCTTCATCATCTCCCAAGTATACATACCCAAAATTACCTTTAGTGTAGTCTTGGAAATGTTGCTTGTGTGGTGTCACATGGAATGAAGCCCCGGAATCTACTATCCAGGAATTAGACACATTGTCTAATGAGAGAATTAGAGCATCTTGCTCTACTTTACCTGCCACATTGGCCTCTGATGTTGGCTTGTTGTCTTGAGACTCTGTCTCCTTCTTCTTCTTGGACCAGCAATCCTTCTTGACGTGGCCCTTCTTGCTGCAGTTCCAACATTCAAGAACTGACTTTGTGCGTGACTTGCTGCGCCTTGAGCGATCACGACCCTTTTGGTTTTTGAACCTCTCCTTAAGCCTTCCTCTTGTTTCCACTGATAGTGCAGAACTTGATGATTCTCCTGTGCTTCTCCTTCGCATTTCCTCGCTTAGGAGAACACCCACAACATCATCAAACTTAAGAGAGATAGAATTACTTACAGCCATCACAAGGCTGTCCCAACTATCCGGTAGAGATGATAGTATAAGGAGAGCTCGCACTTCGTCATCGAAATTGATTTTCACTGATCGAAGTTGACTTATGTTTGTGTTAAAGTCATTTAGGTGTTCTGCAACTGAACCATTCTCTGCCATCTTTAGATTGAACAAGCGCTTCATAAGAAATACCTTATTGGATGCCGATGGTTTCTCGTAGAAGTCGTCAAGTGACTTCATCAAGTCCTCCGTGGTCTTCATCTCCGAAACATTGAAGGCCACCGTTGACGCCAAGCTTAACCAGATTGTTCCTAGTGCCTTTCGATCAAGGACAATCCATGCTTCATCTGCCATTGTTGCGGGCTTCTTCGCAAGACCGCCTAGTGGCAAATAGAGGTCCTTCTGGTAGAGATAGTCTTCAATCTGCATCTTCCAATGTTGGTAGTTTTTGCCGTTGAACTTCTCAATCTTGAGCTTCCCTTCCTCCACCATAACTCCCACTCAATTCAAGGAATCCTTTCCTTGAGATAATTTAGCTACGAGCAAACCTTGCTCTGATACCAGTTGTTAGGAAATAAGACGTAGCTAAATAGATAATTGAGTAGATTACTTAATGGAGAGAGACAGATTTATATACACGAGATTATAGAGTAGAGAGAGAGAGTACACACGATATACGTGGTTCACCCAATGTGGGCTACGTCCATGGGAAAGCAGCCACTCAATGGCTTTAGTACTTCAAAACAAGAAGTAGTTTACAAAGGGATTATACCCTTAATGGAGCTCCCTCCTTGCTTCACTCTCACCACCTCACACTCACCTTGTTGCATCAACTTCACACTATGAAATGTGTGTAGAAATGGCCTCCTTTTATAGGCCAAAAGGGCTGCCCTCTCTTATGAGAGACAGCCATGTGTAGCCGCCCTTGTGCGAATAAGTCCAAATCGGACCCTCCAATCCGCCCATGTGTGGCCGCCCTTGAGAAGACAAGTCCGCTTTTGAATTCGGCCACCGGCCATTGACTTCTGACCACCGGCCACCGGCCATTGACTTCCAACCACCGGCCATCGGCCATTGACTACCGGCCACCGGCCAACTGACCGGTTGTTTTCCGACCACTTTCCGGCCGCCGTCCGGCCATAATATTCCGGCGAAAAAGAATATTCCGGCCTTTAAAGTTGCCCCTGATTCTTGTCCTTGAAAATTTTGGTTTCCGGTGAGTGATTTTCCTTCACGCACGATGGCTTCTCCTCATAATGGGGGCCTTACAAATGTGCGTTTTTACCACAGAAAATTACAAGGGTAAATCAAGCTCCATACTTAACAGGTACTTGGGGGCCAAGGTGCTTGAGGGGCTTGAAAGTCAAACAAGGGCCTACAAAAGAGGGGCCGGGGTGAGCCTAGAGAGTAGGGGATGGGGTTGAATGACCTTTCCCTCACCCAAGGGACACCCCTTGCTCAAAGAGACATAGTTAGGCTTGAGCCTAACTATTTAATCATTATTCAAGCCTTTCTCTTAAGGGGTAAGAAGGACACTTTTCCTAATGCTACCCTTGTTTCTTGATATGCACAAAGCATGTGATTGTCCAGGCTTGAGGAGGTCCAATCATTTTCAGGCTTGAGCTAGAAGAGGGAGTCGACCCAAGCAAGGAGGGGGTATGTTTTCCCATATACCCTCTCTCTCTCTCTCTCTCTCTCTCTCTCTCATTGTGTGAAGTAAGAACTTCATCTCCTTCTCCAAGCTTGTTGAAAAGTTGAGAGCCTATACTAACATCTTTTGGCTATGGAATGCAAATCCAACCAAGAGCCATACTCCAAAGCAAAAACTTTCCATCTTCTTCATCTCCATTACTATGCTACTATGCTATGCTAAGCTACAAGGGTAATACAAGTGAGGAGATTATTTCTTTCTCGTATGTTACTTCTTCTTCCTCTACCCTACCCTCATTCCCTCCTAGCTCTCTCCACCTTCGAAGGTGTTTGAGGTCTTGGGACGGAGGCCGGAGACAAGTTAATGCTTTGGTAAGGTTACAGGCATAATCTTGGTTCATGAAGCTTTCCATCTTCATTGCAGCAATGAGGTCTCAAGGAACACAAATCTTGTATTGTACCAAGTCTCTCTACATGGGAGAATCTGTAATACTAAAGTCTTTTGGAGGGGGGACCAACTCCAAGCAAATCCGGTCCTCAATTGTTATCAATTTCTCTAATCCTTTCTCTCTCTATTGTATTGTTCATGCCTAGCTAATTAGGTGTAATGTTCATTTTGCTACTTTTAATGAAGTACTCTTCTTATTCTCTTTAAAGAACCCTCTTAAAGGAAATGCTCAGTATGGTTATTTAAATTCCGCTACTATCCATGTCATAGTCATATTCCATTACATCGGTATCAGAGCTATTGGTTTCTCTTTTCTTGCTTAAAAAGAGAGATCCTTAAGTTTTCCATGCAAGGTTGGACCTATTCATCGCAAGAGGGTAAATGAGACTGGGATCTATTAACTTGGTTGAAGAAGACATAGTTCGAGGTACACCATTGTTGGAATTAGGGTTGCAAGAAAACTGTAACATTTAATGGCCTAATAACTTGTGTGTAGCAGAAAATAACATGAACATAGTGAGCATTTCATTAGAATAGATTCCTAATCAGATTAACAAGAGTGCTTGGGTGGAGAGAGCAACAAACATCATAACACCTAGTTAGATAGCATGAACAATACTTCAAAAGAGAGAGAAATTAAGCAATTGACAACAGTTGAGGACTGGATTTGCATGGAGCCGGTCCCCCCTCCAAAAGGCTTTGTATTATGGTTTCTCCCATCAAGAGAGACATTTTACAATAAAATTTCTTGTGCTCCTTCAATACTAGCTAGTGCAATGAAGATGGAAACTTCATGCACTACGCAAAACACTTATCAAACACAACATCAATTCCCTCACGGTCTCAGACCCAAGACCTCACACACCTTCGAAGATGGTGAGAGCTAGCGGGGTATGAGAGTAGATTGAGAGGAAGAAGGAGTATTCTTACGAGAAAGATGTACATCTCCTCACATAATCACTCATATTAGCATATCTTAGCTTAGTAATTAGCATGGTAGAGGAGATGCGCATGCATTGAAGCTTGGCTCTTGGTTGGATTTGCATCACAAAGCCAAGAGTTGTTGGTGTAGGCCAAGCTTGGAGTAGGTTGGTAAGCTTTCCATTAAAGCTTGAGAGGGAGAGAGAGTCTTCTTTACTTCACACACGAGATTGTGTGAGTGTGTGTGTGATAATGCCTTGCAAAAATCAGCACCCTCTCTCTCTCTCTCTCTCTTGGTCGACCCCTCTTGCTTTTTTGCTCTCGATAGTATCCTATTAGACCTCCCCAGGCTTAGCCAATGACAATTAAGCAGCATAAATGATAGCCTTCTGACATGTGTCCTCCTTTCCCCTTTTGTGAGAGCTTTAAGTAATTTCATAAGTCAACTAAATGCTCATTGGTCCCCTTGGGAGACTGTCCAATAATCTTCTAGAGATCTTAATTCTTATTGGTTCTTTTATTAAGTGTTTTTAAATTAATTAGACTAGATTTACTCTAGCATAATTCTCATTGGTCCACCTCCAAGGCCATCCAATAGGATTTGAGTACACCTTGTGGGCATCTGGACTAGGGAGCTAACATGTGTCCCTCTTTCCCCTTGTGTACAAAGGGAGCTTGTATGTGTGTGTATTAGTTTCTCTCTCATCCCCTAGTTCTTGGGCTCGCCCTCTCCTATGTAGGGCTTGACAAAGACTTTGGGGACACACACAAACCATCCAATTTTCCCTAAAGTTGACCTTTGTACACAACCTTTGAATTTTGGAACCTTAGCATTTTGGAAGTCTTAATGGGCTGAACCTTAAGGTCTTTTAAGCCCATTGTTGCACATAGCTCTTTTGCAGATGGCCCCCCCTTTGGATCCCTACTGTGGCCAGTCTGCTAACTTAACCAATATTCTAGCTTTTTCTCCCTTGGCACTTCCCCATATTAAATGATCAGTTTAACATGAGAAAATCATTTAGGAGAATTAGATATTGATTATTATGACATTACCTCTCTCTTGAAATCATAGTCGTCCTCGACTATGGTGTAGAGAAGATAAAGCATATTCATGAGTCCTTTTTCTTAGTGGGTAGAGGATCCCTATGTTACCCTACGACATCGTTCCAGAATGGATGACTAGTCCATTTGGCACTTGAGAACCTGAGGCTGCCGCAAGCATGTCTGCACATTTCCTATCAATCTTCCGTAGTAGAGTGACAAGGTCTACTTGGTGTTCGGGGGACTTCGTCTCCGCAAACTTGATCTAAGCATGCATACTACTTCATTTTTGTGCACAATAAAGAAAAAGAGAGTCTTATAAGACAAAAACTTTGTTCATTTTTAACATTTGTACATTTGCTTACTCTTGGGAAGCATTGTAAGCATTGGCAAGGTTTAGGTTATCCTTTAATTGTATGCATTGCATCCATCTAGCATCTTCAAAAGGATAATTCTTAAACTTAATAAGATATCGTCGGATAGTCTTACCACCTCTTAGAACCTTGTCTTCATGTCAGAGAATGGACTCGAGCTGCAGCACCTCTTCTTGGTCCTCGATCTCCGATGGGTCTTCAATAGTTGGTTCTTGTGGTGGCTCTCCTTTGTAAGGCTTTAGTAAGCTCACATGGAAAGCATTGTCTATGAGCCAATGGTTGGGCAACTTGAGTTGATAGGCCATCTCATTGATTGGCCTAAGAATTTGGAAAGGACCATAGTACCTTTCTGCTAACTTAGCATAGTACATTTGGTGTCCCGTAGGATTCTTGCAGGTCGTGTGCCTTAATCGAGCCTTGAGAAATTTTAATAAGACCCAATCATTTTCTTTAAAGTCTTGGGCTCTTCTGTGCTTGTCAGCAGTAGCCTTTTGCCTTTGTTGTGAGATAGAGATGGAATCCTTAATCTTTTGGAAAGATTCTTGTAGGTCTTGGCTATACTCATTTGCAGCGAAGATCTTCCCGTGTACCTTAAGTAGCAAGGGACTTTTCGATCTTCCCTCAATTACCTCAAAAGGTATTTTTCCCGTGGTAGTATGTACAGTGTTATTGCAAGCATACTCCACTAAGGGTAAGTACTTCTCCCATTGGGATCTTTGATCTACTTCCGTTACATAGGATTTTAGTAGATCGAGAATTGTTAGGTTAGCTATTTCACTTTGGCCATCCGTTTGCGGGTGATAGGCCGAAGAGAAGTTTAGCCTTGTTCCTAAATTCTCAAAGAGAACCTTCCAAAAATTATTGGTCATTTTAGGATCTCTATCTGACACTAAGGACATTGGCAAGCCATGGTACTTGAAGATTTGCGAAATGAAGAGGGTTGCCATTTGATTCTTTTTGACAGGTGTTAACCCTCACGGCTCACGGACACCCCATCACCTACGACGGACGTGTATTATGTATTTGGTAGAGTCAGGTACTGGGCTTGTCGGACCAATAGGAAAAGGGTAAGAGTGATCGCCGATGAGAGGCGCACTCTAACTGGGACATTCAAGGGATTAGTTGGCTAAGCATGGGCGCCCAAGTGTGAATGGGGTGAGCTCATATAAAAGCCAACTAAACCTAAAATTCACTCATTCTCTCATTTGTGCAATAGAAGAGTGCTCTTGCTCCATCTCCATCTCCATCTTCTTCTTCTTCACCTCCTTGTGTGTGTGTGTGGGTATGTGAGAGAGAGAGAGAGAGGGAGAGTGTGTGTGCGATCGAGCATTACGAAGGCACGACGGCGGCGAAGCGATTGAGCGTGGCACGACTGCAGCTTCTTCTTCATCGCGGCGAGGAATCCACCACGAAGGCGAGTGTAGAGCGGTGAGTGACACACCCTTTGCTCTCTTGCGCTTGCTAGATTAGTCTTGTTGTGGGCTTGGAGCCATTTGTGGCTCGCACATGGTGTATCGGCAAGTCCCTTGCTTCAACAGTGCGGCAAGGAGCGCACATTTTTGGCGCCGCTACCGGGGAATCGCCCTGCACTAAGCCCAAGAGGCACTTTGTGCTTCTTCTATGAGTTGTTTGTAGTAGGAAAGAAGAGGAAGAGGAGGAATGAGTTGTTTTTCTGTAAGTTGTTAATTTCTGTGTTGTCTGCAAGTTCTGTGATTTTTGCATAATGTTGTGTTTTCTGTTTGCACACAGTCTTTGCACAATTAGTAGTTGTTAGCTTGTTTGCAGTGAATGAATAAGTAGGAAGGCAGTTAGCAATTTCTGTTTGCACACAGTCTGTACACAGTTTTCTATCAAGGTTTGGCTGCACATAGTCTTTGCACAGTAAGGTAGTGAGAGAGGAAGTAGGTGGACAGTTAGCTCACTGTCAGTAAGCAGTTAACAGATTAGTCAGTGGTTAGCAGCACTGTTAGTAAGTAGATAAGGTAGTGAGCTGTCTGTGAGCTGTGGACTGGGAGGTTAGGTAGGTGAGAGTGTGTGTGGCCAAGAAAGGGTCACCTAAACCGCGCACGGTCATCGCCAAAAAAAAATTAAAAAAAATAATAAATAAAAAAACTGGGGGGCTACACTAAAATTTTGATCGGGATCATTTCCCCAAGCCCAAGCCCAAGCCCAGGCCCAGGCCTCAGTCCTCAGTCCTCAATCTTATGATATATACCAGACTCACTCTTATATATATACCCTACCCCCTCAAGAGGGAATGAGAGCATGTGGGGCAAGTCCTCCACTCTCCTCCCTTCTCTTCCCACTTGCACCCTTAGACTTTCTAATTTGGGCCTAGTTCCCTACTAGAAATTGACGGTTTTAGGGATTCCGAGGGCATAAAGTGACCAAACGGAGGGCTGTAAAGCACGGCACGTCCCTCTGACTGAGACGCTCGTTTTGAGCTATCATACGTTCTATTCTATAGCTGGGTCAGAAAAAAAAGACCAAAAAATCAATAAATAAATAAATAAGAAAAGACTTGGGTTGCAAAACACCCAAAATTACTAGGTGAGCAGCCTTCACGGGCCCTCACTAACACTTTTAGGGGATCCAAGTCATATGAACCTACGCTCTTGACGAGTGTTAGAACACGAGCATATTGGTAGTGCCTCCATTTACGCGGGCACCCATTATTCCTCCACCCTAGGTTCTGGACCTTCGGCCGGGACTCAAGGTAGCGCGACCCAAGATCCTCATATCGCCTCTAGTGATTCTTCCTCTGACTACGAAGTCATGGAGGGGTATCCTACACCAAACCCTGATAGTTCAAGTCAAGACATGCATGCCATGGGCCCACGGCCCGGGTCCAGCGTGTTTAGCCATTTAAAAGAGACCCTTAGTAGAGCTACTCACTCCGAACATGCGGTTAATGAAATAAATGAAGGGAGTGGGGAAGTAAATTCGTCATTCATGCCTAAAATGGACCCTATGCTTCTTGAGAGTGTGCATGTGAATGTTCCATCCACTGCACCTCCTGATCCTTTAGGACTATCTCCCTCTGAGGTTTTACTACCCGATGGTAGGAGTCTTGCCGAAGTACAAGAGATCGAACGCTATATGCAAGCAACAAGGGAGAGGGAAATTGAGAACCTACGAAGGCTAGAACAAAGTTGAGCCCTGAAAGCAAAGGCTCCTATGACAACAAGCATGCCAGCCGAGCAACCGAGTGCTCCCAAGGTAGAAGTCATGGAGGGGCAAGCTATGGGGAGCAATAATGCTTCCACTTCAAGGGAAACCTCCAGCACGCCAGGCCTAGATGGGATATTCCTAAACGAAAATTGGGAGTATGACCTACAAGCAGAAGCTTTAACTGATCGGTACACAGGACACACCTATCATGTGGGTTGGTTAGATGTTCTACAATCCACATCGGGTGCTACTAGCATAGATGAGCAACAACAGAAAGTCTGTGATGTCCTCCATAGGATTGTCGAGTTAGAAATACAGAACACAGGGATCAACATGCCTTCAACAGGCCTAATGAGATTCTTGGATACGGGAAAGGCCAACCAACCAACCCTGTCACAAATGGAGACTCCCTCAGTGAGCCCCATTGATCCTCCATATGTTGTTTCGCCAGGAGCCTCAGTACACTCTGAGCCCACAAGTGGCATCTTTACCTTCCCAGATCTAGCTCATCTTTCTCTTAATGACACTACGGCTACCATGCATATCCCAATGGTGAGCATGACAAGAAGTACACCATGGATTTCATTTGTTAACACTGTGCCGATGCCTAGTAGCACAGTGCCCCCAACTATACCTACATGTATGTATCAATCATGTGCACCTGTCGTACCTCAGCCTCATGTAGTTCCTACACCTCCGATTATTCCAAGAGCTTACAATCCACAATGGAATTATCCAAGCTCTTATACAAGTGGAGCCATGCCATTTAATAATCACATGCCATATCAGGCACCCCCTATGCTTAGGGCCACGCCTGTAAACTTTGGACCACCGTCTGGTACACCACCATACAAAATTTGGGACCCAAGAGCCACGGGTATGCCAAGGCCAAGGCCAACTCCCATCTCACATGTGGTTCCAGGAGCACATACACCCATTATACTTGCTCAAATAGGAGATTTGGCAGCATTTGCTCAAACTATCGGTCGCTCTATTGCGGAAAACATGCGTAGTGCACTTGATAGAGAGCCTAGGAGCAAGGCAGTTCAAGTAGCTAAGCTCACACAGAAATTCAATGGAGACGGAGATGCTAGAAAGCATATGGAATTCTTTGAACATGTGTGCGATTCCTTGGAAGAGCACAATGAGCTACATAAGTGTAAGGCTTTGAGTTTGACCCTAAGCGGAAAGGCTGGAGATTGGTATAGAACCTTAAGAGTAGAAGAGAAAACGATCTACTCTACTCTTAGGAGACTGTTCTTAAAAGAATACATACGAGAGGGAGTACTTTGGGGTGTAGCCTCTCAGCTCCAGAAAGCCCAACGAGAAGAAGGTGAATCCGTGAGAGACTTCATTAGTCGCCTAAAGAAGTTGAATTCTCGATGCAATCCAAACGAGCGATTCAACAACAACCAATTGCTCGATAGATTCATTAGGGGACTACAACATGAAAGTATCTATAATGGCCTAGTCATTAGAGGTATCACTACTTGGGAAGCAGTCACCATGAATGCAATCCAATTGGAGGATAATTTAATGATTGCAGGAGAAAGAGTGTCTGCCGAGCCGAAGTCAAGTAGCTCGCAAGCATCAGGGCATGAGCCAATGAAGATAAAGCTGATCGTGAAAGAGCAAACGATATCTGAGATGACTTTGGCAGATCTCACCAAGGCCATCCAAGAAAGCCTTAGGGGTAATCGTGCTCCACAAAACACTCATATGTATCCAAGAAGGGAGCAACAATGGTGCTCAATTTGCTTGGGCCCACATACTACGAGTGAATGCCCTACTTTCATAGTAAAGTTTAACGGGACTTGTAACGCGTGTGGTAGGTATGTCCATCAAGCGAAGGATTGCCTAATGCTTAAACGCATCATGGAAAATAGACCGCCTATAGCTTGGGCAGACTCACCTCGAGTTCCTGCATTGATGCCTACCCCACCCATGGAGCAACAGTTGCCATTATAGCACATGGTCCCTAGAACCCAAAATGTGGTCCAAACCACACCGTTGCCACCTCCAGTGCTAGGACCGCAACCCCCTCATCCAAGAGTTACACCTATGAACCAAATAGGTTGCGAGTCATCTAGTCCTTATGTAGATTGCGAAGGGGACATAGACCCTAGTATCACTTATGGAGTCGACATGCTTGAGGAGTGTCCCATGTACTATATGGAAGACCATTGGGGACAAATCAAACCGGTATATCAAGCTACTGCGCTAGCAGCAAGAGGCCAAAACATTAATAGTTTTGCCAGGAGACCACCTCTTCAGTGCTACAAATGTGGTGGACCACATCGAGTAGCTGAGTGCCCCATTAGAATGAAAAAGAATGCTGCACTAATGCAAACAAGTCAAGGGAGTGCATTGGCAATGCCAATACTCATTTGTAATCATTGTGGCATAGATCATTTGATCGCACAGTGTCCTAACAATCCAAACGCACCAAAAATCACACCATTGAACTTAATAGAGATTGTTGATGGGACACCACCAACTATAAACATAGCACCAGTGAATGCACTCACACGGTCGATGCTCCAAAAGCAAAATTACATCCTCGAAGAGAGAGATGCTGCATCCATTGGCCGAGCGAGAAAGAAGAAAACACGAAGAAAGAAATCCCTTAATGCTTCTAGCTCAAAACCTAGTTCAAAGACTAACATAGGGACAGTAGAGGATCCCGTGTATATGAATGACCCTGAGGATGACTCAGATTCGATAGAGACCACGAAGACCAAAACTATTACTACAAAGGAAAAATCCAGTGAGGGGGATCACGAGAGGGAATTACGACGAACACCAGAAGAGTATTCAAAGTTAAACCACCCAGTTGCGAACCCCCAAGATAAGCCACGAGAGGAGAAAAATGAGGATTTCAAGAGAAAGATTGGAACCTATCCAAACCCAACAGTGGAAATTGAACGAGTCCAACAACTGAGGGGTTTGGTGGAAGAAACTCAACGAACATTAGAACCTGAACCCAAACATATCCAGATGTCGGACACAGTGTTTCCCACACAAGTTCAACCTCACAAGCCGTTAGCTATACCCAGTATCATTCGGGAAGAGAGTGAGGGTAGGACATCTGGAAGTGGACACACACCTTTCCTACTAGAGAGAATGTTTGGTGAGGAAATGCCCGACCCCCTTGAGGAAGTGGAGATTCCATCTTCACCATTCTTTTGTCAGGGTCCTACGTCCCACAAGATGCCATTAAATGTTGCCAAATTGATGGATTTCATGTCTTCAGAAGTTAGAACCACCATCATGTCCAAACTATATAAAGACCCCGAGCTAGTCTCAGCTCTTCGAGCCTTCCTCAATGGAGAATTACAGGCCGGATTACCACAGTTTGCACATATGAACAAACGTGACTCGGTAATGAATGATGAGGAACATTTAGCACCACCATCTAACCTAGCGGGACATGAATCTGTAATTGAAGTACCCGTTAACAAGTTGGGGCAATACTTTGAAGGTGATGAATCTAATACTACTCTGCCAATCACTACTAAAGGAATAACTGTAAAGGGAGTCCTTGACGGTGGTGCGGGAGTCAGCATGGTGACAAAGAGTTGTTGGGAGTCTATGGGGCGACCTCACCTTGAAGCCACAAGCTTAGTGGTAAAAATGGCTAATGGATCTATTGTTACGCCTATTGGAATGCTTAAGGATCTCAGGATCAAGGTCTTGGGACACAAGGTAAGGCAGACTTTCATTGTTATGGATTTTTCCAAGCATCCTATGTCATTTGAGATGATCTTAGGGCGTCCATTCATGAGGGAAGCAAAAATGGTGCATGACTGGTCCAAAAACCACGTCTACTTACAGTTCCAAGACTCTGTCATTCGAGTTGATCTTTTAAGTGGTCGAACGCATCCTCTAGGAAATAAATTCATCATTGATAATCGATCAGACACAACAATTCACTCAGCTCCATTACAGTATTGTTACACATGTAACGAAGACACGGATATTGGGGAGAACTCTCCTTATATGGATATCCTACCCGGAATGGCTGAGTCAGACAATGTCGATTGGGTACACCTAGCGGCAACTATAGATACATGGGGAGCTAGAGGAACAACTTGGGTAACACCAGATGGGGAAGAGATACCACACATTGCACCAGTAAACATGTTAGGTGTAGCGCATGTAACATCCGATGATAAGAAAGAGGCACACCTACCTGAGAGTGAAACCGATGATTCCTCAAAGGCTTCAGGCCAATACACATCAAAAACGAAATCTCAGGGAGAAATGGATTCAGAACCTGAAGAAACATCGAGTAACCAAGTATAGAAATTGAACACTCAAGGTCTAGTACGACCATCTATGGTAATTTATATGAGAGTGAAGAAGATACAAGCGAAGACCTATCAAGCGAGTCGAGTTCAAACATTTACCAAAATCAAAACCTTAACAAGAAACAAAGGTCATATAAGAGACGATGATATCGAGCAAATGTGAGAGCTAGGATAAACAAGGAAAGATCTACTGCAGAATGGCTTAGCTATCTAGGGGCATGTGATGCTCATCAAAAGCTAGTAGAAAATTGGGGTGAACATCTCCAGAGTGTCATGTGGTGCAGCCCGCGACCCATTGACCTAGCTCAATTGGAGGTTCCAGAGCCGAAATTGAGTCGAACTATAAGAAGACGTCAAAACCGAGAGTAGGCACAACAACAAAAGGAGGCAGAACTAAAAGAAAGGTCTCCGTCGGGACAAGAGCCTGCTGACTTACATACGGCTCCTGAAAATTTTAAATCTTATACCACGGGGGAGCAAAAGGTTGTGTATGCCAAAGCCCAACGAATACCTACGAATGGAAGCAGTGGAGTCTATGATGGTCCAGCGGTAGTTAAAGAGATAGAATTAGCAGAACCAGGTGAGGAGTCTAAACCAGTCTTTATTGCTCAAGACCTTACCGAAACTGAAGAGGCTGTACTTAAGGAGCTCCTCAAGGAATACAAGGATATCTTTGCTTGGACATATCATGACATGAAGGGCGTTCCACCTTCTGTGGTGCAACATACAATTCCCATGATCAACACTGCTAAACCCGTCCAACAACGACCCTATCCAATGAATCCTAAGTACGCCAAAATTGTACAAGAGGAGATTGAAAAACTTATCCAATGTGGATTCATATACCCTATTGAGCACTCAGAATGGGTTTCTCCAATAGTCATTGTGCCAAAAAAGAATGGGAAACTAAGAGTGTGCGTGGACCTCAAGAAAGTTAATGCAGCCACTAGGAGAGATCATTATCCCTTGCCATATTCAAAACATGTTCTTGAAAGAGTTGCGGGAAAGGAAGCTTATAGCTTTTTAGATGGGTACTCTGGTTACAATCAAATCACAATTGCATTAGAGGACCAAGCTAAAACTGCTTTTATCACAGAGTTTGGAGTGTTTGCATTTCGTGTTATGGCTTTTGGCTTAACGAATGCCCCTGCTACATTCCAACGATTAATAAACACTGCATTTAAAGAATTTCTAAGGGAGTTTTGTGAAGCTTTCCTAGACGACCTTTGTGTTTATTCTTCTTGGGAGAAGCATTTGTTATATCTACGAAAAATATTTGAAAGGTGCAGATTTTATCGCATCTCATTGAACCCTTTCAAATGCCAATTTTGGGTTAAGCATGGAGTCATTCTAGGGCATATAGTGTCCAAGAACGGGATATCCACAGATGAGAGTAAGATTAAAGCCATTGCCGATTTGCCACCACCTACTAACTATAAAGGAGTTCAAAGATTTATGGGCCATGTTGGTTATTATCGAAGGTTTATTTTAAACTTTGCCAAGATAGCGCGTCCATTGTACAAGCTTCTTATCGAGTTTTACTGGACGGAAGAATGTCATCAATCTTATGAGTTATTAAAGAAGGCCCTAACAAGTGCTCCAATCCTGCGAACACCTGATTGGAATGTACCTTTTCATGTGCATATTGATGCATCAAATTTTGCTATTGGGTGTGTTCTAACTCAACCAGGAGAACATAAATTGGACTACCCTATTAGCTTTGCAAGTCGCCAATAAAATGATGCCGAGATGAACTACACTACTACAGAGCGCGAAGGTTTAGCTATGATTTACGCAGTAAAGAAATTTCGCTATTACCTTCTTGCTACCAAGTTTGTGTTTTATGTTGATCATCAAGCATTGCTATATTTGGTAAACAAGCCGTGTTCCACAGGTCGAATTACACGATGGTTGTTAATTCTTCTTGAGTTTGACTTCACCATTGTTGTGAGGCCTGGGAGGAAACATGTCATGGTGGATCATTTATCTCGTATCCCTAATGGCGAAGCTCCTACGGGGGTTGATGATGAATTGCCTGATACTCCTTTGTTCATTGTTGAGACAATGCCTGAATAGAGTGAAAAGATTGTTAACTTCTTAGTTAATGGTTTTCCACCCAAAGAACTGCGAAAAGATATAGCTTGAAAATTAATCAAGGAATGCGAACCCTATTGCTTACTGGCTGGAACTCTCTATAAGAGAGGAAAAGATGATGTTCTTAGACGCTGTGCCCGCGAGGATGAGTATTTATATATTCTACAAGAGGCACACATGGGCATAGCTGGTGGTCACTTTTCAGGAAAGTTGACTGCCCGAAAGATCTTACAGTCAGGCTATTGGTGGCCCACTCTGTTTAAGGATGCATCACTTTTTGCAAAGGGATGTGATGAATGCCAACGCTTCAACAAGCCACAAAGAAGGGATAGGATGCCTCTACATCCCATCAAGGTAACCCAACCATTTAAAAAGTGGGGCTTAGACTTTGTAGGACCGATTAGTCCGGCTGCACGTAACACGCAATCACGATATATCATTGTCGCTACCGACTATGTAACCAAATGGGCTGAAGCAAAAGCAACACGAAAGGAGGATGCAAAAACAACAGCTAAGTTCCTCTTTGAGAACATTATCACACGTTTTGGATGCCCCTTTGAACTTGTGAGTGACAATGGAACTCATTTTATAAATGAAGTAATAAAAGAACTCACATCAAACTTCATGATATCTCACCACAAGTCTACACCCTATTATCCCCAAGCAAATGGCCAAGCTGAGAGTACCAAAAAAACTCTCATCTCCATTTTGACAAAGACAGTTGAGGCTCATCGCACTGATTGGGACCTAAAGCTTACATCAACTTTATGGGCTTATCGTACTGCGTATAAAGTTGCTATTAATTGCACACCGTTTAAGATGGTGTATGGCCAAGAAGTAGTTATGCCATGGGAGTTTGTCATTCCTAGTCTTCGAGTAGCTTCTCAAGAAGGTTGGGATGGTAACCCCTTAGTGGAGCGATTATATATCCTGGAAAGGCTAGATGAAGAAAGGCAATTAGCTGTGCAAAATGCTCTAGCGGAGAAGGATAGGAGAAAGAAGTGGTTTGATAGCCATTTAAAGGATAAAGACATCAAGGTTGGTGATAAAGTTCTTATGTACGGGGTACGTAATGAAA
This sequence comes from Adiantum capillus-veneris, assembly GCF_014529385.1. Taxonomy (NCBI): domain Eukaryota; kingdom Viridiplantae; phylum Streptophyta; class Polypodiopsida; order Polypodiales; family Pteridaceae; genus Adiantum; species Adiantum capillus-veneris. The sequence goes on from NC_140954.1 coordinate 116,109,751, forward strand.
AGAAGAAATTGAAATACGCTGGTAAGGGACCATATCGAGTGTGTGAAATTACTCCGCAAGGTACCATTCGTGTGGAGACTCTAGATGGAGTTGAAACCATTGGATTCCTTAATGGGAGTAAATTCAAAAGATATTATGATCCTCTAAGCCAGGAAGAGTTGCAAGCCATCCATCAAAAGAAGGCTGCCAAGGAACAAGCAGAGCTTAAAAAAATCCAAGCAAGAGTTGAGGCTCGATAACGACAACAACGTCTTAGACGCCAACGAGAGGCTAATCTGGGAATCACGCAAGCATTTTTCGAGGACACAGATGACGACTCATTAGAATCTGAGCCACCCGTACGATACCCAATTGAGCTAAATAGCCCCTATGGGAAAGTACTATACAATGCCTTATTAGATACGGGAGCTAAACACAATTTGTTATCCTATGGAGTTTGGTGTCAATTAGGGAAACCGACCCTATCCCCGAGTACGATGCAAGTCAAGGGCATTAATAAAAAGAAAACTGCTATTCTTGGAGTCCTTCAGACCCCTGTTGTCTATGACAATGGAAGCATAGTGCAGAGGTTTCTAGTCATGCCCGCAGGAGCTATGGAAGGCAACGTAAACCTGGGACGCACGTGGATGTTGGCAACCAAATGCACTATTGTTTGGGATACTGGTAGTGTCACGACGCGACCATCGACTCTTACCCCTATCATTCAAGCAAAGTCACCTACGTTGCAAACTCTAGCAAAGTTGAAGGATAGCCAACATTCACAAGCCAAGGTGGTTAACTCGTCTTTGCCGGCTACCCATGAATCTAGCACTTCAACACTTGTAGTTGCAGCAAGCAGTAATATTGCAAGTACTCAACCTGCACAACCTAAGAGTACATATCAATGGGTCCCCAAGGCCTTACTTCCAACTACCTCAACCCTCCCATCCATTCCAAGAAAAAATTTCCCGGGAAAACCAAGAGCATGCCCTAGGAGAGTCAAGACCAAATCACGATGGATTCCAAAACAACTATTAGAAGCCCAAGGCTACTATGATGGAAATGAGCAAATTTGGGTACCTAAACGTAAAATGTGTCCTTCCCTATCGACAACAAACCCATATGAGTCAAACAGTGTAACGCTAAAGCCAATGGCAGACCGTGGGAAGGGAAAGATCACAGAATGCTACACACCTAGTCCAGAGCTAGTTTGAGCTCCAAGGCAAAACCAATTTATTCCACCTAGCTTAGGAAGGGGGGAGTTCCATGAAGCTTCTAGCTCCTCATGTAATACATCCATAGAGGTAAAAGCTTCTACACAGCCTCCATCTATAGTAGTGGACCTCCATGAAGCTACAAAAGAATCCACACCTCCCAGTGTTCAAGAATCATCTGATGAACCACTTCAAGTTCGATCCTGGGAGAGTACCTTACCACCCTTGTAACTTGACGAGGCACCTAGGGTAATAGAAAACTACTGGCAAAAATCCTCACCTATTAGCAACTGGAACAATTGGTTTCAAAGGGTGACGACATCATTTCAAACGGTATGATCTACCCAAGGAAGGGGGGAATGTTTGTGGACATCCATCATTCACTTGCTTCCCTCTCAACCTTTCTCCCTGACCTCTTAATGTCCGATCTTAGGGAATGTATATATAAAGCCTTATACTCACAAAAACAAGATAAAAAAGTAAAAGAGCAAGAGCCATAACACAAATCATAAAAACAAATTATGCACAAGAACACGACCCTTGTAATATTTGCACTCTAACCATCATCTATTTGCGTGTACAGATATGGCTAGTACGCTAGAGTCATCCACTCCTGCCTTGGGTGAGAGGTACCCTCGTTACTTTTCACAAATATTTCACATGGTCTTTCCAGTGCTTGCATGTGAATGGGATTTGATAGGTACGCTAGCATGTGAGAAGAATTTTGAGGAGTTAGAATGGCTGATACGTCTCTTGACCACGTCTGATCCATACTTAGTAGAGAGCGTTTCTCCCATTGCACAAGCCTACCCTTTTGACCAAGATGACTATAGGCGTCTAGTGACCTTCTTAGTAAACATGGGCACCTATGATGAAGAAGAAAATTTACACGACTACACGGATGGCACATATGGTCTCATGGATGATGACTTTGTTTATCTCGACGACGAAGATAGGGGTTTAGCCTTAGGGTTTCCCCCCAACCTCTACAATATCCTATTCCCTTGACTCTCTAGGGGGAGTGCAAATAATTAGGTTAGGGTTCCTTATGTTTTTTGTTGTGTTCAATAAGTGTTGGTACCTTTTTCCACTAATGTGCCTCCTGGAGGTATTCCTTTTGTTTCCTAGTGTGTACAGGAGCGTGTTGCTATTGGTAGGATTTGGACCTTCATGGAATCTTTATCTCGACTCACTCTTCAAATCAAGCGCGACCATCGACACAATCAGGTGTTTCTTGTCCATTAGCATTGCCCCTTATCTTTTTTGCATCTATGATTGTCAGCTTTAATTGTGATTGGTAGCCTAATATTCACCGCATTTGCTTAGTATCAAACATTTAGTTCAATGTAATTTTTTTTCATAATCACTTGTCTAGGTTTAAAAATCAAGCAGTCCGACAAACTATTTTGACCAAGTTAGGTGTTAGAAATCTTCTCTTAATACCATGGGGAATGCCTTCCTAATAATTAATGGTTACTTAGGTTCTTAATCCGATTTAGGCAGCATTGGTTTTGGGGGACCTAATATGCTATATAGCATAGTATATGATGATGGTTGAGTTTTTTGATTGCTGAAGAATACGATACATTTTAGAGTAGCAAGTATAACTTTCTCAATATTGCTAGTTTCTTAGGACAATTGTGTGTATTTTGTAGGTAGCAACCATATCTAATCATAGACTACAAACTTGGCTAGATATTGAGTAGTTTATATGGGTTTCTAGAGGTCATAATGCTAAACACTGTTTTTTCATGTTTGTTGTATTTAGCACTTTGTCATTGCCCCCAAGGTTCCAATTGTAAGAGATCCATTATCCTTTTGACATGCTCCATGGATCCTTTTGAATCCAAAGGCCGAAAGGGAACTAAGAAAACATGTATATAGTATCTGTATTGAGCGTGACTATAGAAACTTTGATGATAGGTCCGCAGAATGGCAAAAATGCAACTATTTGTGTCGAGGCTTCTATTTGTGTATAGGAACTACATGAAGAGCAAGAAGCTTCATTTGATTTCCCTGTTCCTGAGCTAGGTGGAACAAATCGTTCTTTCTTTGGTACCCAAACTAGCTCTAGAGCGGGTGTGTAACATTCCGTGATTTTTTCCTTTCCACGATTTTCAATTTGTTTTGGAGCCACAGGATTGGGTTTACATGGGCCAGGTGATAGGTAAGAGTACAATTTACGTTTGGGCACCCAGATTTGATCATTTCCTTCATAATATCCTTGGGCTTCCAATAGTCATTTAGGATCCAACGCAATGTAGCTTTAGGGACCCACTTGTATGTTTTCTTTGTTATATTAGGATGGTTCTTGTGTGTCTCAAGCTTTCTTTCAACTATATCAGTTGAAGCTCTAGAGAGTTGGGCTATGGGGACGTATGGTTCAACCTCCTGGACATGCAATGTCTTGGGTTTTATTTCCTTAGGCAATATCTCAGGGACTATGGCTTGAGTGGTAGGGATAAGAGTTGGTTTGCGTTGTGACACCCCTAGTCCCCCAATCAATAGTGCATTTGGTGGCTATCATCCACGTGCGTCCTAGGTTTATATTACCCTCCATAGTTCCAGTAGGCATGAACAAAAAGTCTTGAGCTACAACCCCATTGTCATAACTGACAGAAGTGTGCCAGATTCCAAAAACCGTAGTTTTTTTCTTGTTGACACCCTTGACTTGGATAATACTCTCAGATAGAGGTGGCTTCCCTAACTGACACCACACCCCATATGATAGCAGATTATATTTAGCGCCCGTGTCCAATAAGGCGTTATATAGAACTTTTCCATAGGCACTATTTAACTCAATAGGGTATCGTAGAGGCGTGTCAGAGTCCAACCAATCATCCTCTGTTTCAACGTGGAATGCATGTGTAACTCCAAGGTTAGCCTCTCGCTGGCGTCTTATGCGTTGTTGGCGCTCTTTCGCCTCAGCTTGAGCTTGTATCTTTTTCAATTCTGTTTGAGCCTTGGCTGTCTTTTTCGTATGGATGGCACGTAGCTCCTCTTGGCTTAAAGGATCATAGTATCTTTTAAATTTTCTCCCATTGAGGAATCCAATGGTTTCAACTCCATCAAGAGTCTCCACAAGAATGGTTCCTTGTGGGGTGATCTCACATACTCTATATGGTCCTTTTCCCGCATATTTCAACTTTTTCTTTTCGTTATGCACTCCATACATAAGGACTTTATCACCAACATTGATATCTTTGTTCTTTAGATGATGGTCAAACCATTTCTTCCTCCTATCTTTCTCCACAAGTTCATTTTGCACAGCTAATTGCCTCTCTTCATCTAGCCTCTCAAGGATATATAATCGCTCAACTAAAGGGTTACCATCCCAACCTTCTTGAGAAGCTTCTCGAAGACTAGGAACGACAAACTCCCATGGCATAACCACTTCTTGGCCATACACCATCTTAAACGGTGTGCAATTAATGGCAACTTTGTACGCAGTACGATAAGCCCATAAAGCTGAAGTTAACTTTAAATCCCAATCTGTGCAATGAGCTTCCACCGTTTTGGTCAAGATAGAGATTAAGGTTTTATTGGTGCTCTCAGCTTGGCCATTTGCTTGCGGATAATAAGGTGTGGACTTATGGTGAGCTATCATGAAGTTAGTAGTGAGTTCTTTGATTACTCCATTTATAAAATGAGTACCATTGTCACTCACAATCTCAAAGGGTCAACCAAATCTTGTAATAATGTTCTCAAAGAGAAACTTGGCAGTTGACCTCGCATCAGCCTTTCGTGTCGCCCTGGCTTCCGCCCACTTTGTTACATAGTCAGTGGCAACGATAATATATCGAGATTGAGTGCTACGAGCTGCCGGACTAATTGGGCCTACAAAGTCCAAACCCCATTTTTCAAATGGTTGAGTCACTTTAATAGGATGTAAGGGCATCCTATCCTTTCATTGAGTGATCTTGTAACGTTGGCATTCATCACATCCTTTTGCAAAAAGTGATGCATCCTTAAATAAGGTTGGCCACCAATAGCCTGATTGCAACACCTTTCTAGCTGTTAGTCCCCCCGAGAAATGTCCTCCGGCTATATCCATGTGGTCTTCTTGCAGTATGTACAAATACTCATCCTCACGGGCACAACGTCTCAGAATATCGTCCTTCCCTAGCCTGTAGAGAGTTCCTGCAATGAGAGAGTAAGGTTCACATTCTTTTAACAGTTTTCGAGCTATGTCCTTACGAAGCTCTTTGGGTGGAAAACCATTAATTAGAAAGTTCACAATCTTCTCACTCCATTCAGGTATGGTTTCGACTAGGAATAGAGAAGTATCGGGTAATTGATCATCGACTCCAGTAGGGGCTTCACCATTGGGTATGTGAGACAAATGATCCGCCATGACATGTCTTTTACCAGGTCTCACCACAATGGTAAAATCAAACTCAAGGAGAGTTAGCAACCATCGTGTAATTCTTCCCGTGGAACAAGGTTTATTTACGAGATACAACAAGGCTTGATGATCAACATAGAAAACAAACTTGTTGGCCAGAAGGTAGTAGCAAAATTTCTTCACTGCATAAATCATACCTAAACCTTCTCGCTCTGTAGTGGTGTAGTTTCTCTCGGCATCATTCAATTGACGACTTGCAAAGCTGATGGGGTAGTCCAATTTATGTTCTCCTGGTTGAGCTAGAACACACCCAATACCAAAGTTTGATGCATCAATATGCACATGGAAAATTAAATTCCAATCGGGCACTCGTAGAATAGGAGCGCTAGTCAAGGTCTTTTTCAATGACTCATAAGCATAGTCACACTCCGCAGTCCAGTGGAACTCAATAAGAAGCTTGTACAAAGGACGAGCTATCTCGGAAAAGTTTAAAATAAACCGTCGGTAATAACCAACATGGCCCATGAATCTTTGAACTCCCTTATAGTTTGTAGGTGGTGGCAATTCAGCAATGGCTTTAATTTTGCTCTCATATGTGGAAATCCCATTTTTGGACACTATATGCCCTAAAATGACTCCGTGTTTAACCCAAAATTGGCATTTGAAAGGATTTAAGGAGATGTGATACAATCTGCACTTCTCAAACACTTTTCGTAAGCATGATAGATGTTCTTTCCAAGAGGAATAAACACAAAGGTCATCTAAGAAAGATTCACAAAACTCCCTCAAATATTCTCTAAAAGCAGTGTTTATTAATCTTTGAAAGGTAGCAAGGGCATTGGTTAAGCCAAAGGCCATAACACGGAATGCAAACACTCCAAATTCGGTTATAAAGGCTGTTTTATCTTGGTCCTCTAGCGCAATTGTGATTTGATTGTAGCCAAAGTACCCATCTAAAAAGCTATAGGCTTCCTTCCCTGCAACTCTTTCAAGCACATGTTCCGAATATGGCAAGGGGTAATGGTCCCTCCTAGTGGTGGCATTGACCTTCTTGAGATCTACGCACACTCTGAGTTTCCCATTCTTTTTTGGCACAGTCACTATTGGAGACACCCATTCTGAGTGCTCAATAGGGTAGATGAATCCACATTCCACAAGCTTTTCAATCTCTTCTTGAACGATCTTTGCATATTTAGGATTCACTGGGTAGGGTCGTTGTTGAACTGGTTTAGCCATGCTATTCATGGGGATTGTGTGCTGCACCAAGGAAGGTGGAACACCTTTCATATCATGATATATCCAAGCAAATATATCCCTGAATTCCTTGAGAAGTTCTTTAAGTACACACTCCTCAGTCGCTCGGTGTTAGATCTTGGGCAATGAAGACAGGTTTAGACTCTTCTCCTGGGTCTGCTAACTCTATTTCCTTAACTATCGTTGGACCATCATAGACTCCATTGCTCCCATCAATAGGTTTTCTTTGGGCCTTTGTATACACAACCTTACGTTCCTCTATGGTATAGGATTTGAAATGTTCACGTGCAGGGTGTAAGTCTATGGGGTCCTGTTTTTCTGTGGACTGTGATTTAACTTCTGATTCCTTTTGTTGTTGAGCTAACTCTCGATTTGTCGTCTCCTTATGGTACGGCTCAACCCTGGCTTCTCTGTAGCCTCTAGTTGTGCGATGTCAATGGGTTGTGGACTACACCACATAACGCTTTGAAGGTATTCATCCCAGTTATCTACCAACTTTCGATGAGCATCACATGCCCCTATATAATTAAGCCATTCTGCGGTAGATTTCTTTTCATTTATTCTAGCACGCACATTTGCTCAATATCGCCGCCTCTTATATCTCTTACTCTTCTTGTTTAATTCTCGATTACGGTCGATTTCTAGTGAAGACTCACTAGATGAATCACTACTTTTGTCTTCTACTCCCTTGGATAGATTATCATCTAGGTTACCACTGGGCCCTGAATGGTTTGTCCCCACATTTGCACTAAGATTTAACTCAGATTATTCATCCTCAGAGTCAATTTCAACTGATGATTCTGACCCCAACTTGTGTGGGTTATAGTCTTGTGAGGCGCTACTGGTTTCAATGCCAGTCAAACTTTCATCTTGTAGACCATCAGAAGCTATATGCATTGCTTCTAGCATGTTTAAGGGTACAAGTGGTGGTATTTCATCCCCCTCAGGTGTTACCCAGGTCGTCCCTCTATTTCCCCAAGTGTCTATGGTTGCTGCTAGGTGGACCCAATCCACATTGTCCGACTCAGTCATCCCAGGTAGTACATCCATATAAGGAGAATCTTCCCCAACATCAGTGTCCGCTTTACACGTGTAACAATACTGCAATGGGGCCGAGTGAACTGTGGTGTCAGATCTATGATCAATTATAAACCTGTTTCCTAGAGGATGTGCTCAACCCGTCACAAGATCCACTCAAATGACAGAATCTTGGAACTGCAAGTAGACATGGTTTTTAGACTAGTCATGCACCATCTTTGCTTCCCTCATGAAAGGACGTCCTAAGATCATCTCCGATGCCATAGTGTGTTTGGAGAAATCCATAACAATAAAGGTAATCCTTATTTTATGTCCAAAGACCTTGATCTTGAGATCTTCTAGCATCCCAATAGGTTTAACAATAGACCCATTGGCCATCTTCACTACTATGGTTGTGGTCGCAAGGTGAGGTCTTCCCATAGTTTCCCAGCAATTTTTAGTCACAATGCTAACCCCAACGCCACCATCAAGGATTCCCTTCATAGTTAATCCCTTAGTAGTGATTGGTATGGTCGCATTGGATTCATCACCCTCAAAGTATTGTCCCAACTTGTTAACATGTATTTCTATAACAAGGTTCTCATCTAGGTTGGGTTGTGGATCTAAGTGTTCCTCCTCTATTGGCATCTCCCCAGCTCCATCCATCTGTGAAAATTGTGGTAGCCCAAACTTCAGTTCTCCATCGAGGAAGGCTCGAAGAGCTGAGACTAGCTTGGGGTCTGTATATAGTTTGGACATGATGGTGGTTCTAACTTCTGAAGACATGAAATCCATCAATTTGGCAATGTTTAACGACACCTTTTGGCCTTGAGTCCCTTGATGTGGGGAAGATGGGATCTCCATTTCTTTGATAGGATCAGGTAGTCCCTCTGTAAACATTCTTTCCATCAAGAAGTGAGTACGCCCACTTTCCCATGACTTTAAGTCACTTTCTTCTTGGATGAGACTAGGTATGTCCAAGGGTCTATGGACTTGGTGAGGTTGTTGTTGCGTAGGGAACACGGTGTCTGTAATCTGGATCTTCCTAGGTAATGGTTCTAGATCCCTTTGGGTATCTTCTACCAAACTCCTTAATTGCTTGAATTGCTCATTCTCCTCTGTAGGGTTTGGGTAAGTTCCTATCTTCTTTTTGGATCCTGGCCATTGTGGCTCATGAAGATCTTCCTTGTTGGTTTCTATGTTAGTGGTCGTTTTGGTCTCCATGGTTTCACCTGAATCAGAATCTTCTTTAGCGTCGTTCATATATACGAGGTCATCACCTGTCCCTATGTTGGTCTTTGAATTGGGGTCTGACTTCGCTGCTTTTTGCGATCTCTTTCTTTGCGTTTTCTTCTTTTTCTGAGATTGGGCAATTGATGCCGTGTCTCTTTCCTCAAGAATATAATTTTGTTTTTGGAGCATCGATCGTGTGAGTACGTTTACTGGTACCACGAGTGTACTTGGTGATGGCTCCTCGGTAACTTCAATCAAGTTTAATGGCGTGATCTTCGGTGCATTTGGATTATTTGGACATTGGGCAATCAAATGATCTATGTCACATCGATTACACATGAGTATCGGCATTGTAGACAAGCTTGCTTGATTGGTTTGCATTAGTGTGGCGTTCTTTTGTAGCCTAATAGGACACTCGGCTACACGATGTGGACCTCCACACTCATAGCATTGAAGAGGTGGTCTCTTAGCAGTGTAGTTGATATTCTGGCGTCTTGCCGCAAAAGCAGCTACTTGATATATAGGTTTGACTTGTCCCCAATAGTCCTCCATGTAGTATTGTGGACTTTCGTCAAGCACATCCATCCCATAGGCGATATTAGGACCTATAACTTCCTCATAGCCTTCCAAACAAGAAATAGATGACTCACAACCCACTTGATTCACAAAAGTGATTCTCGGATGTGGTGGTTGCGGTCCTAGCACTGGAGGTGGTAAGGGTGTTGTTTGAACAACATTTTGGGCCCTAGGGACCATATGTTGTGATGTTTGTTCAAGAGGTGGGGCCGACATCAATGCAGGAACTCGAGGTGTGTCTGTCCATGCTAAGGTTGGTCTATTGGCCATCGCACGCTTAAATACTATGCAATCCTTAGCTTGATGACCATACCTCCCACATGCATTGCAGTTCCCATTGAATTTTACTCTAAAAGTAGGGCATTCACTGGTACTTTGCGGTCCATAGCATACTGAGCACCATTGTTGTTCCCTTCTTGAATACATATGAGTGTTTTGTGGAGCACGATTGTCTCTAAGACTCTCTTGAATAGCCTTGGTGAGATCTGCTAAAGTCATCTCAGATATCTTTGGCTCCTTAGCAATAGGCTTTAGGGTCATTGGCTGATGCCCTGATGCTTGCGAGCTAATAGATTTAGTCTCAACAGACACTCTTTCTCCTTGAATCATTAAATTATCCTCCAATTGGATCGCATTGGTGGTGACTGCTTCCCAAGTGGTGATACCTCTAATGACTAGACCATTGTAGATATCCTCATGTCGTAATCCCCTAATGAATCTATTAAGAAATTGGTTATTGTTGAAGCTCTCATTTGGATTACAACGAGAATTCAAATGCTTCAAGCGACTTATAAAGTCTCTCATTGACTCTCCTTCCTCTCGTTGGGCTTTCTGGAGCTGAGAGGCTACACCCCAAAGCACTCCCTCTCGTATGTATTCTTTTAAGAACAGTCTCCTAAGAGTAGGCTAAATCGTTTTTCTTCCACCCTTAGGGTTCTATACCAATCCGCAGCCTTTCCACTTAAGGTCAGGCTTAAAGCATTGCTCTTATGTAGGTCATTGTGTTCTCCTAGAGAATCACATATTTGTTCAAACACTTTGATATGCTTTCTCACGTCCCCGTCTCCCTTAAATTTTTGTGTGAGCTTGGCTATTTGTACTGCCTTACTTCTAGGCTCTCTATCAGGCGTGTTACGCATATTCTCAGCAATAGATCGACCAATAGCTTGAGCAAATGTTGCCAAGTCACCTAAGTGAGCAGGCACCGTGGGTGAAGGCGCGCCAGAGACTACATGTGGAGTAGGTATTGGCATTAGGATTGGCGCATAGGAAGCCCTTGGGTTCCACGTTGGGTACGATGTTGTGCCATGTGGTGGTCCATAGTTCATAAGAGTGGCCCTAGGCATAGCAGACGTCGGATGTGACATGCTAATGCTAGCCGGTATAGTCCCATGGAAATAAGAACTTGTGTATTGTGGTTGTGGAGCATAGGTAGTTGAAACAATGGGAGGGTTAGGGACTACATGAGTACGTGGACCCATAGGTGCATACGATTGGTACGCACTTGTAGGTACTATTGCAGGCATTGCGCTACCATGTAGCGGTGCTTTACTAACAAATGAGGTCCATGGTGTGTTTCTTGGCATGCCCATCATTGGGGTAGGCATGGTATCCATGGTGTCATCCAGGGAAAGATGGGCTAGACTTGGAAAAGTAAAGCTATCACTTGTAGGCTCAGATTGCATTGAGACCCCTCGAAACAACATATGGGGGATCGATGGGACTCACTGGGGGAGTCTCCATTTGTGATAGTGACGGGAGCAAAGCGAACCCCGAACCCCAACGGCCTCTAAAACACCGGGGACCAAATAGTGCGCCTCGAGCCTGTCATGGTAAAGCAAACAGGGGGCACCACCTAGCTTCAGCGGCTAGGACGCAAACAACACACCACCATAACAAAGTTTTCATCCAAGAGAGATGGATGCTTGGGAGTAATGATGAAAAGGAAAGGGAATGAGATCAAGTGAGAGAGAGAGAGAGAGAGAGAGAGAGAGAGAGAGTGAGGGAGGGGGTATAGCGGCTTAGTACTTAGGCATCACAAAAGGATGGCGAATCCGCACACCCTTCACACATACACAAGCTCACTCCAAAACACAAGACTAGGTGGCGATTCCGCACACCTCACATGGGAAAAACATTGCAAGAAAACATACTCACAAAACCTCAAGCTTTATTTAGAGAATTAGGCGATGAAATGGGGAGCATAGGGTAGGGGAATGAGAAGGGAGAGAGTGGTAGAGCACATGGCGGATAGGTGGGAGTTGATGGCGAAGACTCGCACGAGGATTATGGCCATCATCCTTCATTTAGTTGCCCTTCATCTTCCATAGCCAAGGGTGTAGAGGTCATGCTCAAGACAAGCATGGTGATTGCGGTGATGGTGATGGTGTGGGTGTGTGTGTGTGTGTGTGCATTAGGCACACACAGTGCATAGTGTGTTCTTTGGTGATGTTGTGTCCTTAGTGTGATGGTGACCCCTCTTTATATAGGGGAGGAGGGGGGAGAAATTCTAGAATTTAGAAATGAAGAAATCATTATCTACATAGGCCATGTGACTGTGGGCCCCACTTGTCTGGCTGTGTGTATATGTGCCAGAACAGCAGTCTCATGAGAGAGAGACTAAGAGAGAGAGATAGGTTGATGAAAAAAAAGTGAGAGGTGACATGGAGAATAAAGTAATTACAAGAGGGGAGAGAAGGGAGTGTGTTCAGAGGTGAATCTGTGTGCAGATGTGTGTGAACACAAGAAAAATCAGGTAACCATCGGGTGGGGATGGGTCTGTGGGCACCTTTTTCAGTGAAACTGAGTGTGTGTGAGTGTGGGGGAGGTTCTTTAGCTACAAGACAAGAGACATGGCGCCCTTTAGAGAGAGAGGGGGATATTTGGGTCATGGGATATGATAGGAGAGAGAAAGAGGGGGTGGGGTATACTATTTTGGAAGATAGGGTAAGTTGCATGTGAGTTAGGGTGCATTATTGGTGAGAGGTGGGGTAGCTTGAGGGGAGAGAGAAAGGAGAAAGGACAAGGGGAAGAGAGAGGGGGTTGACCTTTTGAGTGGAGGAGAGGAAAAGGGACACACGGCGGGGCAACAGTGAAGAAAAAAAGAGGCAAGGTGGGGATGGGCTACCCCGCAGGCATGAGGTGGCCTATTTTACCTTTCTTATATATTTACATAATCATACTTTATTTTTTTCTTACTTTTTCCAATGCTTTTTATCACTCCCTCCCTAAGAGGGGTTTTCATGGGGTGGGGACGAGAGAAGAGGGGTATGGGAGCTTGGCTTGTGAAAAGCCCCCATCATTAGCCCTCCCCTTTTGGCTAGAGGCATTCATGTCTCTAGCTCATCTGTTTGATCATTATCGTCGGAGGTGGTGGCTGATGATGTGTTCTCATCTGGAATGTCAATTGGTGGAGCCTGGTCAAATCAAAGAAAATAAGGTTTAAGTCGCCAACCATTTACCCTGGTTTTATGAAGTTTTCCATCAGCCTCCATAAGCTGGTAGCTTCCATTGGCATACTTTTTCCTGATGATGAAAGGGCCTTCCCATCGAGGTAGGAGTTTCTTATCCTTGCACGTGTCAAAGCGATTGTCGTAGCGGAGCACCAACATTCCTTTCTTCAATTCTTTTTTCCGGAGATGCTCGTTAAAGCTAAGCCGTCTATGCTCTGCTTGTGCTGCATAATAATTTATTGCTTCTTCTCTGTCTAGCTGCAGTCTTTCCAAGTTGATGATGTGATCTCTCAAATGCATGTTGGGCTGTTGAAGCTGGCTTGCCATTACTCTGAGACTTTGTAGTTGCACTTCAATGGGCAAGATTGCTTCCTTACCAAATACTAGATGATACGGTGTGAATCCCAAGGATGTACGAAATGAAGTTCTGTAGGCCCATAAAGCTGGTAGTAGATACTTATCCCAGTCTCCAGGATGATTGTTTACCTGCTTGGTAATAATTTTAGAAACCATTCCATTTACCTTTTCAACTAGGCCATTACATTGAGGGTAATATGGTGAAGAGTGCCTCCTTGTAATGCCCAGTTTCTGCATTAATTCTCCTACCAAGTGTGCTCTGAAACCTGGCCCTCTATCAGAGATGATTTCTAAAGGTGTGCCAAACCTACAGCATATGTGCTCGTAGATAAATTTAGCTACCTCTACCGCTGTGATTCTAGTGGTGGCTGTAGCCTCTGCCCATCTAGTCATGTAGTCGACCCCCATGATAATGTAGAATTTTCCTGAGTTGGCCCTAGGTAATGGCCCAATGGCATCGATACCCCATTTTTCAAATGGGCCATATGAGAGAATAGGTGTCTGTGGTTCAGGCATAAGTGACCTAGTGCCGGCCTTTTGACACAACTTACACGTTTTTCACCAATGGTGTACATCACAGTTGAGGCTAGGCCATATGAAGCCTGTCTGCAAGATTTTCCTACTTGTTATGTCTAGGGCAAAGTGACCACCACAAACCCCGTCGTGACAACTAGCAATTACTCCCGTGATTTCTTGAGAGAGAGGGACCTTCCTGAGTATTTGGTCCTTACCCTTACAGTACAAACCGTCATTGATGAGTCGATACCTTGTGGCCTTCCGCGTCAGCCATTGCTTCTGTCCCTTTGTTAAATCTGATGGGCATTCCCCTGTTTCCAAAAAATGCATGATGTCAGGCAAGGCATCACTTCCTTGAAATAGAGGGAGCTTTAGTTTTATTGCTCCAACCACCACTTCCTGTAGTCTTTCACTTGCTAGGGCATCTGCTTCTTGGTTTCGAGCCCTTGGGATATGGTGTATTTGAACTTCTTCAAACTTACCAAACAAGGTTTTTACACCACTTAAGTGAGTCCTTAAACTAGGATTCTTGCATGTCCATGCTCCATTTACTTGCCTTACCAGAAGTAGAGCACCCCCAAATACATTAAGGCGTTGTACACCTTGCGAGACGCACCATTGTAGACCCTTGGTTAGTGCTGCATACTCAGCTTCATTGTTAGAATGTGAATCTAACAATTGGCCCAACGAAAATACCTTTGTCCCTTTGTCATCAAAGACCACTATGCCTGCAGCTGCTTTGTCGGACGCTCGCTTGTAGGCTCCATCAAAGTAGAGAGAGTATGCTCCTTCTACCATCGGTGGTACTGGAGGTAATTGGACTTCTCCTTCCTTAGATTGCTTCTCCTTCCTTTCAAAGACTTGGTAGGTCATGAGTCCCCCCAAACTTGCCCTTGTCGTGCTTTCTACCTGTACCGTGTAGTCAAACTCTTGTAGACGTACTAGCCATTTAGTAATTCTAGCAGACACATCCATGTGTTGTACAACATAGGGAAATATTTCATCCGTGGTTAGAATCACAAATTGCTTAGGCAGCAAATATGACCTAAACTTTGTAGTTGCAAATCTAAGAGCTAGGACTAAGTGTTCCACATGGGTGAAACCTTTCTCTCCTGTTGTCATCATTCGACTAGAGAAGTAGATTGGCCTCATGAAAGATGTCGTCGTATCCTTTTGGAGTAGCACAGCCCCCAATGAGTCATCACCAACACTTGAGGTGACATAGAATTTTTCATCCCACTTAGGTGGTGAGATAGCTGGCAGAGTGGCTAAGACCTCCTTTACCTTGTTGTAGTGATGTTCGCTTTCCTCGTCCCAAGTGAAAGTTGATCTTTGAGTGAGTTGTTGCAGTGGTAGAACAAGTTGTGATAGTAGATGTATGAATCTACTTAAGTACCTCACCTTTTGTAGAAAAGAGACCAGTTGACGTGCGGTCGTTGGTGAAGGTAGGGCTATGAGTGCGGACACCTTACTTGGGTCGGCGTTGATACCTTTTGGTGAAATTTCATGGCCTAGTAGAATGACTTTACTCTCCCCAATGTGGCATTTATCCACATTTAATTGCCCACCTAGGCTCTACAACCTGGCCAAACCTTCAGTTACCTTTTCTAAATGTGAAATACGGGAGCTATATATACAAAAATCATCAATGAACACTCTTATGGATGTTCCAAAGAACGGTTGAAAAACATATGTGACATATCTTTGGAATGTGGCAGGTGCATTTGTGAGACCAAATGGCATAACCCTGTATGCAAAACAACCCCATGGCGTGATAAAAGTGGTTTTTAGCTGATCTTCCAAGGCTATGCGTATTTGAAAGTATCCAGAATAACCATCACAGACGGTATAGCATTCAAAACCCGCTACTTCATTCAGAATTTCATCCAAGAAAGGGAGAGGAAAGTGGTCTCTCTTTGTAGCTGCATTTAGTGGTTTGTAGTCAACACAGACCCTCCACTTACCATTCTTTTTAGGAGTCACCACTACGGGTGACACCCATTCTGAGTTTTCTACAGGATAGATGAATCCCGCCTCCAGCAGTTTCCTTACCTCGGCCAAGAGTGCCTTTTCTTGTATGACCCCTAGTCGTCGTAGCTTTTGCACAACTGGTTTTACCCCTTCCTTTAGCTTAATATGATGTTCCACCACTGTAATGCCTGTGATTCTTTCATAGTTGTCAATGAACAGGTTAGGAAATCCCATCAACATTTGCAAAAAACTATCTTTCTCCTCAAGTGTTAATTCCGTAGACAACATACCCTTCAACCTACTTCCTCCTAGGCCAGGTGATTTGCTCTCCTCTTCATTGGGTTTCCCTTTTGGTGATGGATCACCAGTTGTGCTTACCCTTTGTGGATCCTTCATAATGATACCCATCACATCAATGGAACTGTCACTTTCGTCGGTGGATGTGGTCTCCTCCTCAGAACTGGAATCTTCGCTAGTGGTTTCATCTGCCGATGTTTCCAGATTCATTTGCTTCTGCTTGCCAATCCTCATGTCGTAGTAGATTGTCTCCCCTTTCTTACCGGTCATGCGTAGAAGACCAGTACCCCAGTCCTGTTTTGCCTTCATGGCCATCAACCATGGACTTCCCAAAATTAGTGGATAGCCCTCCCCCTTAGTAGGCATCACAAAAACATCTACCTCTACCTCAGTGTTGAAAGCTTTGATTTTCACGGAACTTACCACACCCACACACTTAACTTTTGCGTTGTTTGCCATCTTTGCCTTGCATGGAGAAGGCCTGTCAACCTCGAGCCCTAATCGAAGCATCATAGCTTCGTTCATTACACAGATTTGTGCACCTCCATCAATGTAGGTGTTTCCAACCCTCTTTCCTTTTATGTTTACGTCGACAATTGGAAGGATGTCATCCATGTTGCATCCCGAAATTGCTCCGGCTACCTTTGTTTTGGAGCGTCTTGTACTTACCATTTTAGACCATTGTCGCCTTACTTTAGGTACAAGATGTAGCAGCTGTGGCCATGTAATCTTCGGTCCTTGCTCTGCCACATCCAATGTTAGATCATAGGGCTTAGAACTTTCCCCTAGATGGAAGTCGGTGATGCCCAATTTCCGTCGTGGCCTGGATGGCCTCTTGCTAGTTTCTCCTCTCATGCTTCTCTCATCATCTGATTGTGTAGCTTTCTCCCTCCTAGCTCTTTTCACAGTCATGGCTTCAAGTGGTTCTAAAAAGGTTACCTTCTCCTTACCCTTGTCCCTCTCCTTTGCTCTGGGTGGATCCACTACTACGGCTTTTCCTTTCTCTTCTAGCCTTATGATGTTTACAGGGCGATCAGGTGGTGGGGCTGGTGGAAGAGGTGGGATGGATGCTTGTAGTGGTGTCTGGGGTGGACGTAGAATTTGTGTTGGTGGGGGTGGTGCTCGGGGTGGGGGTGTTCTTTCTCTAGGGGGTGACAATTGGTTCCTCCTACCTCCTCTATTATAGTTTTGTCGTGGTTTGGGACAGTAGTACATACCGTGACCGTCTTCTCCGCAGTTGTAGCAATGATACTCCCTATTTTGTCATCGTGCTCTTCCAGGGTCTTGATCTCTTTCTTGACTCCTCCCTTGCTGTATTAAGTGGACAGACAAATTCTGCAGTTGGTCAGTAATATGGGCCAACATATCTTGTTGGTCATCTCTTACCCCAAGAGCCGGTGGTGGTGGTGTGGTGGTTGTCGTAGTTGCTGGTCGACGTGATGTTCCTGCTTCTGTTGACTCGGTTTCTTTGGCTTTCATTCGCAGCTTCTTGTCCTTAAAGCGAGCAATCTCAACGGCTAACTCGTACGTAGCCGGGAATCTACCTTTCACCTTCTCCTTGAGAAGCGGCCATAAGCCATGCGTGAACCGATCTTTTTTTAGGAAATCGGGTGCAGCTTCCCCCCTAGCCAATGACTCAACCCACCATTCCCACAAATCCACAAATTTGGACTCATAGGTGGCATATTCTAAAAGACCCTCCTGCTTCAAGTCTCTCAACTTGTCCCACAACTTTTCTGAAGTGGTACCTCCCACAAAGCGCCTCTTAAAAGCGGTTTTTAAGGGTTACCAGTCATCCTTGGTTGCTTGTGGAAGTGCATTGTACCATGATCTAGCTTCTAGCTTCATGAGATGCTTAAAGATTCTAACCCGGGATTCATCCGTATCTTTGTTGCTCACTACACATGCTACTTCAAAGTCATCTAGGAAGTCTGTTACCAAATCCTCCCCCTTCTTTCCTTTAAATGTTGGAAATGCTACACTTGCCATGATTACTGAGAGAGAGCTAGAAAGACACACTGCTTAACTTGCAAAAGTTTTTTTCTTCTTTACAAGGAGGCGTGTATACCCTCTTATACTAGGACATAGATTAAAACTTCAAACGGTACATTGCCTTGTACCAAAGGTAAGACAAATGGTTGATCTGATGCCAGAACCTCCAAAAACCGCTCCCCACCCGGCATGGTGTCAATGACGTGCTGGTAGTGAGCCTTCAAATCCAGTATTACCTTGATTGAGCGTACACGTGTTGGTATGCATGATCTGTCTTGAGGTAGGTTGTACTGATTCATGTGAAGCTTAGAGGTGCTTAGTCACTGTCCAAGCTTGTGGAAGAGGGTGGTGTTCTTTCCTGAAACAAACTCAGTAGATCCCTAGTTTCTCTAGTGAGAGTGTGAGCCAATGCTTCCGTTATCTGTGCTGCAGCATCAAGTGCGACTTGAAAACTGACTGTGGTAATTACCTCGGTGACTTGATTTACCCGATTCTCAAAGTAGAATAGTGTTGATTCTCTATTTTGTAGAGCTCCTTCCATTTTGTTGTTGTGGGTTGGTTGTAGGTTGCGGACATGGTTTCGACCTTCTCCTTCTTCTTCTTGGCACTTGGCCTATGTATATCCACTGGGTTTGGCGTGTTGGTTGACTCTCCCACTGCAAATCGATTACCGTTACGCCTCGGCACTCGAGCTTCGATGGAGATGTGGAGTTTGTCTAGTTGTGCTTGGAGCTATTCTTCTTCTGTCGTCCAATTAGCAAATCCTGCTAGCCATTCATCCATTCACAATAGTTTAGGGGTTTCAGTCTTGTAAATTGAAGGGTTTCATGAAAAGATCCTCCGTGGGGGCACCAAATGACGGGAGCAAAGCGAACCCCGAACCCCGACGGCCTCTAAAACACCGGGGACCGAATAGCGCGCCTCGAGCCTGTCATGGTAAAGCAAACAGGGGGCACCACCTAGCTTCAGCGGCTAGGACGCAAACAACACACCACCATAACAAAGTTTTCATCCAAGAGAGATGGATGCTTGGGAGTAATGATGAAAAGGAAAGGGAATGAGATCAAGTGAGAGAGAGAGAGAGAGAGAGAGAGTGAGGGAGGGGGTATAGCGGCTTAGTACTTAGGCATCACAAAAGGATGGCGAATCCGCACACCCTTCACACATACACAAGCTCACTCCAAAACACAAGACTAGGTGGCGATTCCGCACACCTCACATGGGAAAAACATTGCAAGAAAACATACTCACAAAACCTCAAGCTTTATTTAGAGAATTAGGCGATGAAATGGGGAGCATAGGGTAGGGGAATGAGAAGGGAGAGAGTGGTAGAGCACATGGCGGATAGGTGGGAGTTGATGGCGAAGACTTGCACGAGGATTATGGCCATCATCCTTCATTTAGTTGCCCTTTATCTTCCATAGCCAAGGGTGTAGAGGTCATGCTCAAGACAAGCATGGTGATTGCGGTGATGGTGATGGTGTGGGTGTGTGTGTGTGTGTGTGCATTAGGCACACACAGTGCATAGTGTGTTCTTTGGTGATGTTGTGTCCTTAGTGTGATGGTGACCCCTCTTTATATAGGGGAGGAGGGGGGAGAAATTCTAGAATTTAGAAATGAAGAAATCATTATCTACATAGGCCATGTGACTGTGGGCCCCACTTGTCTGGCTGTGTGTATATGTGCCAGAACAGCAGTCTCATGAGAGAGAGACTAAGAGAGAGAGATGGGTTGATGAAAAAAAGTGAGAGGTGACATGGAGAATAAAGTAATTACAAGAGGGGAGAGAGGGGAGTGTGTTCAGAGGTGAATCTGTGTGCAGATGTCTGTGAACACAAGAAAAATCAGGTAACCACCGGGTGGGGATGGGTCTGTGGGC
The DNA here is from genome assembly GCF_014529385.1 of Adiantum capillus-veneris. NCBI lineage: Eukaryota > Viridiplantae > Streptophyta > Polypodiopsida > Polypodiales > Pteridaceae > Adiantum > Adiantum capillus-veneris. The sequence continues at coordinate 116,129,833 of NC_140954.1, forward strand.
ACCTTTTTCAATGAAACTGAGTGTGTGTGAGTGTGGGGGAGGTTATTTAGCTACAAGACAAGAGACATGGCACCCTTTAGAGAGAGAGGGGGGTATTTGGGTCATGGGATATGATAGGAGAGAGAAAGAGGGGGTGGGGTATACTATTTTGGAAGATAGGGTAAGTTGCATGTGAGTTAGGGTGCATTATTGGTGAGAGGTGGGGTAGCTTGAGGGGAGAGAGAAAGGAGAAAGGACAAGGGGAAGAGAGAGGGGGTTGACCTTTTGAGTGGAGGAGAGGAAAAGGGACACACGGCGGGGCAACAGTGAAGAAAAAAAGAGGCAAGGTGGGGATGGGCTACCCCGCAGGCATGAGGTGGCCTATTTTACCTTTCTTATATATTTACATAATCATACTTTATTTTTTTATTACTTTTTCCAATGCTTTTTATCACTCCCTCCCTAAGAGGGGTTTTCATGGGGTGGGGACGAGAGAAGAGGGGTATGGGAGCTTGGCTTGTGAAAAGCCCCCATCAATAGAGTGGGTTGTTTCCCTTTGCCTGTGTCTAAAAATTGCATAGGACCCATCGAAGGTATGTTCATTCCTTGATTTTGCCTCTCGGATTGGATAATCCTATGGATGACATTGCAGATCATGTGTTGTTGTTCCTCTAGACTAGTGGCACTAGATGTGGATTGTACAACTTCTAACCAACCCACATGGTATGTGTAGCCCATGTATAGGTCGGTCAAAGTCTTCGTGTGTAGGTCATATTCTCAATTTTCATTGAGAAATACCCCGTCCAAACTTGGTGTACTAGAGGGTTTCCGTGAGGTGGATGCAATGTTGCTTCCCGTGTTTTGACTTTTAGTCACCGCTACCTTAGAGGCGACTTTGGAAGGTGGTAGCTCGGTAGGGCCCTCATTAAATGAGGTAGGTAGAATGTCCAGGTGGACACTCTGAGAGAGTGTGGGATCTACAGGAGATGTGAATGGTGATTCTACTTCCCCACCCCCTTCATTTACTTCACTAGCCGTAGGTTCAAAGCGTGTAGCTCTACTAAAAGTTTCCATCAAACGGCTAAAAACACTAGTTCCAGGTTTTTGGACCCAGCTAGGTACGGTTTCATTGGTTCCCCTGGGGCTTTGTGTAAGATGCTCTTCCATAATATCGTAGTCAGAGGAAGAGTCGCTAGCCGCTATATTTGGGTCTTGGGTTGCACTACCTTGGGTCCCCGCCGAGGGCCTAGAACCTAGCATGGAAGGACAGTGAGTACCCCCGTAAATCGAAGCACTAGCTAGTTGTTCGGACTCTAGCACATGACCAGAGCGTAGATACATGTGCTTTGGGTGCCCTACAAGTGTCGGCAAGTACCCTCAAAGGTTACTTGCTTTGTTTTGTGGGTGTTTTGCACCCCGTTTTCTACTTGATTTTTTCTTGTTTTTGATGTTTTTTGAGGTTTGAAAAATGGATTGGGACGTGTGATAGCTCGAAACAAGCATATCACTTAGGAGATCTAGGCGCACTTTACAGAACACTGTTTGACTATTGGAAGCTCCCAAAGTCCCTAAAACAATCAATTTCTCCTAGTTTCTACTTGGACACATGGCTTAAAATAGAAAGTTGAAGGGTGACTTGTGGAGGGAAAGGTGAAGGCTTTGCCCCACATGCTTTCTCCTTTCACTTGAGCACTAGCCTATATATAGTGAATAGCATTTACCTTTTATCATAAGACCAAGACCAAGCCCAAGCCCAAGCTCAAGCTCATCAAACGATCCCGATCTACCTTTTTGGACAAACTTAAAATATTCCCCCCGCCAATAAATCAAATTTATTTTTTAGCCATTGCATTTTTTACGTTTTTGTCATTTTTGTTTTTTATTTTCTGTTTTTCTGTGTAGAAAACAAAATATTCTCTGTTTTTTGCAGAAATCGAAATGGTCTAACTGTGCAGAAAACGAAATGAGGAAATATTCTTTGTTTTTGTGCAGAAAACGAAATGAACTAGCTGTGCAAAAAACGAAACGAACAAATATTCTTTATTTTTGTGCAAAAACCGAAATGAGCTAACTATGCAGAAAACGAAATGAGCTAACCCACGACACAGCACAACCTTTCTACTTAAGCTTGGTGTCTCCACAGGGCAGCACAGAGTGCTTCCCGGAGCTTGGTGCAGGGCAACTCCCCAGTAGCGGCGCCAAAAATATGCACGTCTACCGCACGTGTCGGAGCTAGGGACTTGCCGAGCACCGTGTGCGAGCCACAAAGGCTGCAAGCACACAACTAGTAGGCCTAGCAAGCTCACAGAGAGTAGGGGTGTGTCACTCACCTCCCTGCGCTTGTCTCCGTGAAGGATTCCTCGCCACGAAGAAGAGGGAGCCGCCGCCGTACTGCGCTCAACCGCCTCGCCGCCGCAGGTGCCGTCGCAATGCTCGATCATACACACACTCTCTCCCTCTCTCCCTCAAGCGCGCACACACACACACACACACACACACACACACACACACACACACACACACACACACACACACACACACACACACATGTGAGCACACAATGGAGATGGGGATGGAGATAGGGCAAGAGCACTTCTTCTATTGCACACTGAGAGAATAGGTCAATTTAAGGTTTAGGTGACTTTTATATGAGCTCGCTCCATTCACATTTGGGCGCCCATGCTTAGCCAACTAACCCTTGCGTGTTCCAGTTAGAGTGAGCCTCTCATCGGCGATCACTCTACCCTTTTCCTATTGGACCGACAAGCCCGGCGCCTGACTCTACTAAATAAATAATATGGCGTCCGTCGTAGGCGATAGCGTGTCCGTGAGCCACGAGGGTTAACAGAGTGCATCGACTACTTGATTATGCTTGCCAGCAGTGTGAGCAATATGAAAATGAAATTGCGAAAGAAAATTTTCTCACCTCATTTGTTTATAGGAGAGCTTGGTCTACCTCATGAAGTACTTAAGACTTTGGTGATCCGTTCGCAGAATGAAAGGAGTCCCCAATAAATAGTGCTTCCATGAGTCTAAGGCATGTAGAACTACAAGGAGTTCTTTTTCATATATGCCTAGAGCTTGCTCAATAGGGTCGAGCCTTTGACTTTCATAGCCTATGGAGTGCCCCTCTTGAAGCAAAACAGCTCCAAGGCAATCACCACAAGCATCACATTGGACCTCAAATGGCTCTGAGAGATCCGGTAGTGTAAGGATAGGTTGAGAGATAAGCTTTTAGAAAGCATTGTTCTCCTTGGCAGACCATGTGTACCTAACATTTTTCTTTGTTAGGTCATGTAGTGGTCCTGCTATTAGTGAGAACTTTTCTATGAAGCGTCTATAGTATGCGCACATATAAAGCTTCTTAACTCATGAAGATTCTTTGGTTTAGGCCACCCTTTTATTACCTCTAACTTTGATGGGATCCATTTGGATGCCATCTTGAGAGATAATGTGACCTAAATATTGAATCTCTTGTAAGAAAAAATCACTTTTCTTTCGATTAACATAAAGTTTATTCTCTCTTAGAACTTGAAATATTACCTAGAGGTGTCGCTTATGTTCGTCTAATGATTTAGAGTAGATGATTATATCATCAAAGAAAACTCTAGTAAAAGTTTGGTGAGGCTTGAATAGATTCTCCATCAAGCGGTTGAATGTGGCTTGTGCATTGGTCAAGCCAAAGGCATGACAATGTATTCATAAAGACCCAACGTAGTGAAAAATGCGGTCTTTACAATGTCTTGATCAACTATCCTTATTTGATGATAGCCACTTTTTGGGTCAATCCTACTAAAGTAGGTGGAGCCTTGTAGCTTATCAAATAGGTCTTCTACCCGTGGAACGGGAAACCTATTTTTGATAGTGATCCTATTTAGTGCTCTATAGTCGACACACATATAATATGTGCCGTCTTTCTTTTGCACTAGTAGCACAGGAGAACAAAATGGTGATGAGCTAGGCCTAACCATACCCTTCTCAACTAACTCATGCACTTGCCGCATAATATCCTCTTGTTGAGCTTGAGAAACTCTATAAGGAGCTTCCTGGAAGAAGTTCAATTGCATGGTCATCATTGCTTCGTTTAGGGGGTAGCTGACAAGGGATGTCGTCAATAAAGACATCTTGAAACCCCTTGAGAAAATTGGATAACTTCAATTCCTTTTGATTGTGTATATTTTCTTTTGTTAAAACATTAGGTTCATTTTGAGAATTTTTAACAAAAATCATGTACACGGAAATACAGCTCTTTATTGACTTGTTGAAAGCTTGTGTATGTACAATGGGTATAGTGTTACCCATTTCCTTAGCATCTATATACATATCTTTTTCCCTGAACTTAAAGGAGATTCTCCTTTCAGGGAATTTAACATTGGCAGCCATGTGATCAAACCATGGTGCCCCTAGGATTACATCCTCATGCTTGAGAGGAGAGATAAAGAAGTCCTCTTTGTCCACATAGCTTTGGACATGGAGCCTCAATTTCCCGATTAAGGGAGTGACCGAAGCTCTTTTCCCCTTGAAAGCACCGTCTACGGGTAGGACATCTCCCATCTCGTAGGTTTGTATGCCTAGCTTGGTGGCCAACTCTATAGATATAAACTTATGAGTAGAACCGGGGTCAAAGAGAATAAAAGCATCATGTTCTCTTACCTTTCCCCAAGCATGGCATAGAGGATATCCTTTGTGGTGAGTTTCCTCCTCTTGGATTTCGACCAAGATAGCTCTAGGAGGATCATGGGGGTTGTTCTTTGGGGACAAAGCACGGTACGCATGCCCTTGTTCGCCGCACTTGAAACACCAGTTATCCTTGCGATAACGCTCAAGCTCTTAAGGAGAGAGTTTATTTTTGCCTTTATAAACTCCCTTCTCTTTAGCTTTGTTGGAGTTTCCCTTAGGAGACTTTTGGACATTGTCCTTCCCCTTAGGCTCATTGGAACCCTTGTTTTCAAGGGGCTTAGAATTCCTCTTAGCCCTTGTTTGGAAATTGATTCGAGAGGCCACCATAGTATGATGTATTACCGCCGATATGGTCCGTGGCCTTTGGGAGTTGACATACTTCACCATTTCTTTGGTTAAGCCCACACAAAATTGTTGCTTTTGCTCTCCAAAATCCAACTTTTTGAAGACAGTGGCTTTGAGTTGTAGGTCCCAAAACTTGTCTACATATTTGTGGATGGATTCATAGGGAGAGAGCTTCAAGCTTCGCCATTCGGTGAGTACTTTGTCTTTGGCATCGGTGGCCAAAAACTACTTCATAATGGAAGCTCTTAAAGCTTTCCATGTTTGTGGAGCTTCACCGTTGGCCCGTAGGCTAGACCACCATTGTCTGGCGGTCCTTTGAAAGTGCATAGCTACATGGTGTAGCTTAGAGGACTCCATGAAGCCCTCATCTCCGAACGCCGCATCAAATTGTTGGATAAAGGCCAAGACTTTGTCTGTAGCACCAAAAGTACCATCATAGGTAAGGAAAGAGATGCTCTTCCCTCCCTCTTTGAATTTCTTGAGCTTGGATGACCTCTTCCACGTGGCATAGGATTTCCTATGGCCTCTTCTTTTTGATGGTTCAAAGGTTGCACCATCACTTTCTTCAGAAGATGAAGAATTTGAGGAAGATGGAGAAGAGGGTGACCTCTTTCTCGCCTTTTTCTTTCCTTGATCTTCTTTGTCTTCACCATCACTTTCATAAGAGGAAGAGGATGAAGAAGATGGAGAAGAGGGTGTCCTATTTCTCACCTTTTTCTTCTCTTGCTTTTTGTCATCCCTCTTTGAAGTATGGTGTGGAGAAGTATGTGATGGTCTTCTCCGTTTTGGAGGTGATGGAGAGCGTTTAACCCGCTGTCTTCGTGGAGCCATCTCTGTCGAGGTGGCAGGAGACTCACTTATTTCTCGTTCCTTCGGTGGAGGCTCTTGAGTTCTCCTTTGAGAAGGAGAGGCTTCATCAAGGAGAAAATTTTTGAGCCCTTCATAGGGTCTTCTTCTTCCCGAATCGGAGAGAGACCTCTTTTGGAAGTCTTGCAAGGAGGCTTCCTAGGTGTTCTCTCATCATGGTGGGGAGCTTGGAGAATTCCATGAGCACAAAGCTGCCGTTGCACTTCACTTTGGAGGGATGGATTGCCCATGGCTTGTTGAAGCCTAGAAACAAGATAGTTAACAAGCATCGGGGCTTCATTAGTAGCTTGCTCATTAGCAAAATCAAAGTTATCAACATTAATTTCACTCTCTTTACTATTGTTAGACATTCTAACAACTTTTAGGTGTAAACTTTTTAGGTGTACTTTGGCACTTCAAGCCCTAGTTGCTACTCCTCTTTACCCCTTTAGAAAAAGCACTCAAGCTATTGTACCCGTGGCTCGAATACCATTAATTGCAAGGAATAGAAGAGAGGGTCGTTCAACACCAAAACAACACAGGCTCCTGTCAAGATTCTAATAGCTCAATAGTGGTTAAGCCGTAGGCAAGCCCCGTAGGACTCCACTATTAAGACCATAGCTCTCGACGGTGATGCCCCGTTAACTACACAAAGGCAGACGCACTGCAAGGCTGAAAAATCCCTATTCTACTTACTCACATGCAATTAATAGTACCAACCATTTATAGCTAGCTTGAGGACCTCCCTTCTTGAGCAAGAAAGAGAAACCTTGTGCTCTGATACCAATGTAACATTTAATGGCCTAATAACTTGTGTGTAGCGGAAAATAGCATGAACATAGTGAGCATTTTTCATTAGAATAGATTCCTAATGAGATTAACAAGAGTGCTTGGGTGGAGAGAGCAACAAAAAGCACAACACATAGTTAGATAGCATGAACAATACTTCAAAAGAGAGAGAAATTAAGAAATTGACAATAGTTGAGGACTGGATTTGCATGAAGCCGGTCCCCCCTCCAAAAATCTTTGTATTATGGTTTCTCCCATCAAGACAGAAATTTTACAATACAATTTCTTGTGTTCCTTCAATACTAGCTAGTGCAATGAAGATGGAAACTTCATGCCTTATGAAAAATACTTATCAAACACAACATCAATTCCTTCACGGTCTCAGACCCAAGACCTCACACACCTTCGAAGATGGTGAGAGCTAGCGGGGTATGAGAGTAGATTGAGAGGAAGAAGGAGTATTCTTAGGAGAAAGATGTACATCTCCTCACATAATCACTCATATTAGCATAGCTTATCTTAGTAATTAGCATGGTAGAGGAGATGAGCATGCATTGAAGCTTGGCTCTTGGTTGGATTTGCATCACAAAGCCAAGAGTTGTTGGTGTATGCCTCCCTTCTCACAAGCTTGGAGTAGGTTGGTAAGCTTTCCATTAAAGCTTGAGAAGGAGAGAGAGTCTTCTTTACTTCACACATGAGATTGTGTGAGTGTGTGTGAGATAATGCCTTGCAAAAATCAGCCCCCTCTCTCTCTCTCTTGGTCGACCCCTCTTGCTTTTTTGCTCTTGCTAGTATCCTATTGGACCTCCCCAGGCTTAGCCAATGACAATTAAGCAACATAAGTGATAGCCTTCTGACATGTGTCTCCCTTTCCCCTTTTGTGAGTGCTTTAAGTAATTTCATAATTCAGCTAAACTCTCATTGGACCCCTTTGCCTCCTGGCCAATAGGAATCAGGCAAGCCATTGGGCTGCTAAATGCTCATTGGTCCCCTTGGGAGACTGTCCAATAGTCTTCTAGAGAGCTTTATTCTTATTGGTTATTTTATCAAGTGTTTTTAAATTGATTAAACTAGATTTACTGTAGCCTAATTCTCATTGGTCCACCTCCAAGGTCATCCAATAGGATTTGAGTACACCTTGTGGGCATCTGGGCTAGGGAGCTGACATGTGTCCCTCTTTCCCCTTGTGTACAAAGGGAGCTTGTGTGTGTGTGTGTGTATGAGTTTCTCTCTCATCCCCTACTTCTTGGGCTCGCCCCCTCCTATATAGGGATTGACAAAGGCTTTTGGGACACACACAAAGCATCCAATTTTCCCTAAAGTTGACCTTTGGACACAACCTATGAATTTTGGAACCTTAGCATTTTGGAAGTCTTAATGGGCTGAACCTTAAGGTCTTTTAAGCCCATTGTTGCACATAGCTCTTTTGCAGATGCCCCCCCCCTTTGGATCCCTATTTTCCCTCCTTTGGATCCCTACTGTGGCCGGTCTCTAACCAATATTCTAGCTTTCTCCCTTGGCACTTCCCCATATTAAATGATCAGGTTAACATGAGAAAATCATTTAGGAGAATTAGATATTGCTTATCATGACAAAAACACACAGCTTGGAGAAGATGAAGGAAGCTCAAGGCACACAACAGAGAGTGTATTACTTAGTGTGCAATGGAAAGATAGAGAGCCTTAGAGTGATGGGCGCACATACAATGCACGGGGGGAAAAATCTCCTAAAGAGGAAACACATGTCCCGGTGGTCCTAGTGTGTTCACACACATCACTACCACATGTGATGATTCGGTGAATGAGAGCTGGCACATAGTAAAGTGAAGTTCCATGGCCTGAGGACATGATCACTCCACAAAGGGGAGTAAGCCCAAAGCTTTGCGGAAAGCTTCGAACTTCTCATGAGACAATTCCTTTGTGAAAAGATTTGCAAGGTTGTCCTGTGTTGGCACATAAGCCAAGCTGATCTCTCCTGTTGAGAGCCTCTCCTTGACATAGTGGTAATGCACCTCAATCTGCTTTCTGCGAGCATGAGAAATTGGTTTCCTCGCAACTTCCAATGCACTCTGATTGTCAGTTAGATAGTGTTGGCAGTGTCCTGTCCAACACCCAAATCAGCCATAAGGCATCTGAGCCATACACACTCAACCGTAGCTGTGAAGACTACCCTGTACTCAGCCTCACAACTAGAAGTGGCCACAGTAGGTTGCTTCTTGCTCAACCATGATATGAACTGCCAAGCATGAAACAAAAACCATTTGTGGACACTCGCGTGTCAAAACAACCAGCCCAATTTGAGTCTGAAAAATCATGTAAGTCTGGCGGCAATGATCCCCCCTTGGAATAAAACAAGCCAAGATGTAAAGTGCCACTCAAGTAGCGAAAAATCATCTTGACAGCGTGCCAATGCTTAAACCCTGGGCTATGCATAAAATTGTTGACCAATGAGACTGCAAACTGAATATCCGGCCTCGTGTTGCATACATAAATGAGGGAGCCAATAGTAGTTTGGTAAAGAGTGACATCAACAGGATCACTAGCATCATGTAGACTCAACTTCAAACATGTTTCCATGGGAGTGGCAATAGGTTTGCAATCCTCAAGTCCAAACTTACATAGCAATGTCTCTATTATGTAACTTTTCTGACACAAGGCAATACCACCATCACACCGCTTAAACTGTATGCCCAAGTAATGATGCAATAGCCCCAAATCTTTCATCTTGACAGTAGCATTCAAACCAGCCTTAAATTCAACAATATGTGTCTCATTGGGACCAATAATCAGCAAATCATCCACATAAAGAACAACAATGAAAAGTACATGGCCCTCACGCTTGACATACAATGTGCTTTCTATTGGACTGTTACGAAAGCTTCATTTGACCAAATGAGTGCCAACTTTCTCATACCAAGCACGAGGAGATTGCTTCAACCCATACAAAGCTTTGTTACATTTTCACACCTTATCCTCTTGTTCTTTCTTGACAAAACCACGAGGCTGCGTTACATAAACTTCCTCAAATATGTCACCATTCAAGAAACCAGTAACAATGTTCGATTGATGTACATCCCAACCAAAATGAGCTACCAATGCACATAGAAAATGCACAGTAGTCATACGACAAGTGGGAGAAAAAGTCTCTTCATAATCTATGCCTTTTTGTTGTGCATAACCCTTTGCAACAAGTCAAGCCCTATGGCAATCAATCTCACCATATGGCTTGAGTTTCAGCTTGTAAACCCACTTTGTACCAATGGCCTTTTTTCTAGGAGGCTAATCACATAAAGTCCATGTGTCATTTTCTATAAGTGCATCATATTCTGATTGCATGGCAGCCATCCAATGTTTTGAATTTTGTGCTTCATCAAAAGACAGAGGTTCCTCAACATCATGTAAGCTATACACAGCCAAAGCATAACAATCTCATGCATAAGATGCATGATGAGAGCCTGAACGAGTGCGACTAGACAAAGGTGCATCCAATTTAATGTCACACAAAGTGTGCACTAGCCATTTTGGCATACCTCTAGCTTGCTCATTTTCACCCCTTTCCTCATCAAGTACATCATGTACAGCTACATCAGTAATAGGCTGATATGTAACATTTTCAAAAACCCCCATAGGTTGTACATTTGCCTCATTGGAGTTTACATTCGTACTTCCACCACTAAAAAGAGGCAATAAAGTGTCATAAATGTCATGTGAGCTTACATTACTGTCTCTAGTACATGACATCAAAGGCTAAACAGAATCTTCCATAAAGACAACATCATGTGAGACCAAAATACGTTTTGCTTGCAGATGGTACAACCTGTAACCTTTGCTTCAGCAGTATAACCAACAAAAATACATTTGATAACCTTATCATCCAATTTTTTGTGCTGCACTTGTGGCACTAAACCATAAGCCAAACAGCCAAAAACACGCATGTGCTCAATAGATGGCTTTTGATCATGCCATGCTTCATATGGAGCCATAGACTACAACGCTTTCGTAGGACACCTGTTGAGTACATAAGTGGCACACATGACAACCTCGAGCCAAAATGAATGTGGTAAATCTTGACTCTTGACCATACATCTTGCCATTTCCGTAAGAGACCTGTTTTTCCTCTCAGCAACACCATTTTGCTGAGGCGTATACGGCACTGTACATTGGTGTTTTATCCCACCACTAGCCAAAAATTCATTAAATTCATGAGACATGTACTCCCCCCCTCGATCGGAATGGAGGGTGGTTCCCATAGTACATTTCAAGACATTTTTAGCCATAGCAAGAAATTGCTTGAAGCACATGAACACTTCGGACTTAGCTTTCAATGGATATACCCATGCATGCCTAGAGTAGTCATCAATGAAAGTCACAAAGTACAAGTAATTTCCTAAGGACGGAGTTTGCATAGGCCCACAAACATCACTATGCACAAGTTACAATCTGCATGTAGCACGAACTGACCCATCCTTTGGAAACTTAGCACATTGCATTTTACCCAAAATATAGCCTTTACAAACATGTTTGACAGGTGCTTCAAGAGGCGGCAAAGAAGAAACCATATCAGATTTCTGCAAACGCAGCAAACTGACAAAATTCAGATGCCCCAAACGTGCATGCCATAGTTTTGCATCCGAAACAGCCTTAGAATCCACAATTGCATTTGCAAAATTATACCGACACTTTTCATACGAAATGAGCTTATACAGCCCACGACATAATATGCCAGATGCAACAATTTCATCACCAAAATTGAGATCATGGACTGTACATCTGTCATCCACAAACTTGACTACAAGTCCAAGTCTAGCAAGTGTAAATACAGATAAAAGATTCTTCTTGATCCCATGAACATAAAGTGCATCAACAAGTGTGAAAGAGCTGCCGTTTGCAGCAGTAAGCACGATCTTTCCAACTCCCTAAACCGGATAAGAGGCATTGTTGACACAAGTGACTGAATTACCATGAGGGACAGATTCAAGAGAGGTGAACAATTCACGATATGAGGTAATGTGCTTTGTAGCATCACTGTCGAAATACCACACATATGAATCTGCAGCAACTGACATGCATGCATCATGGACAACAGGATTGTAAGTGCACTCTTCACTAAAAGCCCATTCTGCATCAACATCAGCATCACAGTCTCCTTCCATAGAAGACTCAACAATGGCTGCATTTGTAGTGGAACCAGCATTTGCAGTGGAACCACCCTCTTTCTTCTTAGCCTCTTTGGACTTCAACTTAGGACATTGCTTGATCAAGTGATCATTAGCTTTACAATGATGGCAATGCATCTTCTTTTGCCCCTTATTACCAGAAGTTTGAGACGAATTGCTGCCAGTAGAAGTATTAGGAACATGTGATTTTCCACTCGCAGAAGAACCATAAGAAGTGGCTACATTGATGTTACCACCCTTTCTTTGAGCAACAATAAAAGCCTGTTTAATTTCACGCTATCTAGTCCTGTTCTTTCTGGAAAGTGACTTGTGCAATAGCAATGTGCATAATGCATCAAACTTGACAACTTCAGGATTCCCTTGGGTCATAAGTCTCCAAGTACTAGCAAAAGTCTGGTAAGAATCTGGTAAGGCATCAAGAACAATCTGCACAAGGGAACTGTTTGAAATGACTTCACCTGCAGAAATAAGTTGCTCATTGATATCCTTGACACCAGCAAGGAAAGTGTCCATATCATCTTCCTCATGCATTGTTAGCGGGTCGCTGCGCGACGAACGTCTGCAACATAGCTTTTTAGTACTAACATAATGTCAATATGCAAGTAAGCGACTCGGGATGGGGCACGGAGACTTAATGAAAGTGTCAATCTCACCAAATTGAACTCATAGGACTACTCATACTACGACAAAAGCAAATCAACCACTTTCTAGTCAGAGAATCAGTATGCGTCCAATCTCACCGCTCTAGGTCATCACGCCTTTTTGGCATCCAAATGAATTCGGAATGCAACAAAACTTAAGGAGAGGTACTACAACACCTACGGGCACAATCCTAGCAAGTTCTGCAACCATCTGGGAAGGTACATAAATCACGATCCATCACAAAAAATGTGTAAAAAACTGAAACAGAACTATACAGAAAGGTCCCCCTTAAGCATAGAATCACTTATCCATGGTCAAAACATCAAAAAACAACCATTTAAACCTTCAAATCAATGCATTTAGCTCACAAACAATGTGTCGCGAACCACAACACAATTGAGAATGGTTATACTTAAATTGTAGAGCAAGAGACAAGGAACACAATGTGCTATTCGGAAATGAATTCTGAATACTAGTCCAAGAGAAAAGTGGATTACAACTTGTAGCAGCAAGAGGCTTCTCACAGTGAACGTCAAAACTCTTTCAAGCTAATGATATCCTTTTTTCTAAACTAAGGGTTTTGACTTACAGACTAAGGGAACTTTCCCACGGCCATACGTCCACTTACAAGGGGTGTAGACTTAGAGCGGCTGATAGGGTATGCCAAAATATATTACAATTACAAATCTTCATTAGCTGAATTGCACCACTTTGTTCAAAAAAATGAGCGAGTATTACAGGGTTTGGTGTACATCCGCCTATTACATGGCAGTCCGTTGTGTCCACCAACCATTCCCACTTCCTATTCATTGCACGTCCTCGTGCAATCTGTCTTTGAGTGTATTTTACTGACTTTTTCGCTGCTTGATTTGTTCCAGAGCTGCTGTCGGGCCTGCGTAGCAATGGAACGTCTTCTTCTTCTTCTTCTTTCTCATCATCACCTTTGTTCCTTGACTTCTTTTGTCTTCATGATTTTGTTGGCAGATCCTTTCTCTTAGCGCCTACGCTTCTTCCATTATTCTCTTGGCTTGAGTAATTGGGATGGCCTCTACCACGCGGACTGTTCTCTTCTTCAATCTTGTATATCCCATGGAGAACTGACTGTCATGCTCCTCTTCTGAAGACTGGTACTCCGAAGGGGTATCTCTTTGTTGAGACCCAGCTTCCTGGATACTTGGAGCATCCGACTCTGTCTTTTCGCTATCAATGTCCATTCTGATTGCGCTTTGCCTTGTTTGTTTAGCCTCTGGTTTCGGCCTTGTGGATGGTCCGGCCACCCGTCTTATTTCTCTTTTAGATTTGTGAATCAAATCTATCTACGCTTCTGCGGGTGGTAGATCATCAATCATCCCTAATGCTTGATAGGCAATTCGCATCAGTATTGGTCCTGCATTCATGTAGGTCTTTCTCTTTTGGCTCCCCTTTAGATTTGCTTCGACGATGTTGTCGAGGAGGTAATTTTTGAAGTCGCAGCTGACCACCCTTCTCTCTGCTAAGACCATTGCCATTACTACTACCATGTGCAATAGCGGTTCCGTGTATCTTGGTGGATTCTGTACTTTGAAGTGTTGCAATATGAGGCGCAACAGCAATGCGGTTTTTGAGTAGATCAAAACCTGATATGTCAACTTGTGTCCTCTTTGCTTCAGGAAGTAGTTGTCATTGTCTATTGCTTTTGTCTTTTTCAATAGATTGTGTGTCCCTTGCTGCAGATGGAGAGCTTCATTGATTGTTTCTACTGTTATCTTAACCTTGATTGCTGCCCCATCTTTGTCAGTCAGGGTGGCTTCCCCATTGGACTGAATCGATCTTATGAGTTCATGAGCTCGTCTGAAATCTGTTCCCCAAGGCGGTAATCGTAGGTCGCTGTCCAATTGTAGGCACCTGTCCCCTACTTACTTTTGGCTTTTGGTGTAGTGTCCGCATTTCCCTTGGACAGAGTACATGGATCACGATCCCCTTGCGGCTTGAAATTTTTCGATGAATATGTTAGCCGGTATTGCTTTGAGTACATGTTCGGTGATGTGAGCCTTCTCATTTGAGGAGATATCTGTTATCTCATAAGGTGCAGCTTCCACATCCCTTTGTGATTTCCTTCGAGGCATCCTGTTGTCAGTTTAGCATTGGAAACAGGGTTTAGCAATCGATCAGAACTTTTGAAAAGTTGAAGAAAACACAAACTTTGACCATAAAATGAAAAATGAGAATAACTTTGTCAAAACTACCCCAAATTTGACCAAATATCACCAGTGCATCTAGGATTACTATAGGCACAAGGGCATAGTGTAACAGATGAATTCTGGCAAAAAGGTACATGGATCGCGATCCATGTTGGGAAGCATTTTGAAAATCCAACTAGGGGAGGTTGTTCCTGGGCATATGGAGATGCTAATGTGCAAATGTCTATGGATTTAGGGTTTGAGGTACATGGATCGCGATCCATGTTGGACAACATTTTGAAAATCTGATGATACCATCTGGTAGGGTTCATCTAGATGGTGCCTTGGTCCAAATTTTTTGGGATTTGGATCATTGGTTTGGTACTTAGGCTAATTTTTGGAAATCTTCTTCAAACTTAGAGAAATTTGGCATTTTGATGTGGATTTTGGAATTCAAATGGCTTGAAACTTCATGGATTGGCTTTTTTGAACATATTGGGCCAGATGGTATGGATTTTTCTTTGGTTGGGCAAAAAGGTACATGGATCGCGATCCATGTTGGGAGGAATTTTGATACAATTTCTTGCACATATGTTCCCATAGGTCTCCCTAGTACACTGGTGAAGTATTTTCAAATTTGAACATGTTTTTTCTTAGTTTACCCCATTTCCCAGTTTATGGCCATGTTTTTTTCCGTCTTGACCGTATTCGTTTTCTTTGTCTTGACCATATTTGTTTTTTGGAACCACTTTTGGGCACATCCTTTGCCTGATATCTGTTATTGCCTCGATTCCTGATGATTTGTGCCTGTAATTCACAGCTTTGCCTAGCTCCCTGTCAAATTCCACTAGAATCTGAATCCATTTGAGGGGAAAAATTGATTCAGGCAAATTGCACCACTTTGTAGGTAACCTTTTGCTTGGTTTTGATCCTAAAAACACCTTTAAGTTACATCTCCTTGATGATAGGCTTTGAGGAGAGTGTGAAGCTTCCCCACTGGCTAAAGCAGCAAATGGAAACTCCTTAAGAACTCTGCTCTTAGCCCTACTCCATGAGTTTTTGCTGGAATCATATCATTTTTCCTTTGAAAATGGCCAAAAGACCATTTGAAGACTGAAGGTAGCAAACCAGGAGTATTTGATGATTTTAAGAGAAATTTTTGTGATTATTTTTGCAGCAGTAGTCATATTTTTGCATCTCCCAACTAGTGAACCATTCCTGCCTTGATTTTGGAAAAAAGGTACATGGATCGTGATCCATGTTGGGAAGCATTTTGCAATTCCAGCTAGGGGAGGTTGTTCCTCGCCACCCATGGATGCTACTATACAATTTTTTTTTAATTTAGGGTTTGAGGAACATGGATCACGATCCATGTTCCACCACCTTTTGCACATGTTTTTGCTTTTCCTAATTCTGCCAATTACTAGGGGTCTGTTGATGAAAGGTTTTTGGTTTTGGGTGAGTTTTGAAGTCCCCCCATTGTCCATGATAGTTTGCAGATTTTGTGACTTTGTTCTGCTTTGATCTATTGTTTTGGCAATGTTGATGCAGTATGAGGCATGTGTACATGTTCTTGTAGGCTTAATGATCATACCTGTCGAATCCGGTGTAGAAAGAGCTACCGAGGTAGTCGTAGTGGGTAGAAACAAAGTCAAAAACCCTATGCTTTTGTCTCTCTCTCTCTCTCTCTCTCTCTCTCTCTCTCTCTCTCTCTCTCTCTCTCTCTCTCTCTCTGTGAATGCAAATGAGCTTATGCCGCCCCATTTGGCTATATGTTCCTAGTCTACCCGGAGTGCCCCATTCATACTTACCTCTATTGATCATATCTTATTGTTCATGTCACCTACAGTTTGAACCGTTCTCCATTCTGATATTCGATCGACAAGTGACATTCAATCTGCAGTTTTGATCCTTGAGAAGTTGGGTCAAAATCCATCGTGTGTCGAATATTTTCATATTTGCCATGCTCGAAGCCCTTGCTTTGATGTTTCTTTGTATGCTTTCAAAAGTCAATTCCGACTTGCTTGGCTCGACTTATCAATTTTTGTTGATTATCTGTCGTTTTTAGCTTTTTACCAAAAGGAAATTACTTACAATTATTATTACTCAACCAAATTAGTGTAATCTCTCATATATACATATTCTTAACCCGATATTAGATGGTGTCGGTATGGCTCATGATTATGCCGGCTAAGAGTTTATAAGGCTCTGAAAATTTTGTTTTTAAAGGAAAAAAAACAATTGATATAATGATAATATATACAAAATGATAATCCTGCTATATTTCCCCCCCTTCCTAGAGTGAGTCGTCCCAGACGAACATGTGTTAGAGTGCATGGGAACAAAGTATGTGTCTATGCATAGCCGTATATTGTGGCTCTATGATGCGAATGGAGGATACGCTTGAGGAAACAAAATGCTGTGCAAGAGAGGGGTGCTAAACAATATGTTCATTGGTTGTTGATGACAAGGTTATGTTGAAGCTGCGTGGTCCGAATAGTAGTGGTTGTAGAAGACGCGCCCTGTGTTTGACTTTGACCTGCAGAAGTTGTGACCCTGCTTGTTGTTTTGATTGAGGGCTTTGTTCTGGTCGCCACTGAAATTGCTTTGGTGTGGATTTCCTTGAAGAGGCATCTCGTGAGCGAGTTTGTTTTGGTTTCCATACCCACTTGACTTCTTTTGGTTGTCGATGTTGAAGTTGGATATTGGCCTAGGTTGCCTGACAAAAGCCTTGGGCGGTTTGTCGAGGTCGGATTTCTATTGATGCAATGTAGGCTGGCTTGGATTGCTTTGTTGTTTTGGTATCCACAATTTCTTCGGATCGGTTTGCATGATGGACTTTTTAACTTAGATTTTCTTGACCACTGTTGGAGAATATCATTGAATTGGAGCAGGTGATGATTATAGAGGTTCCCATACATGGTCTGTTTGTACAAAGGGTGTGGCGAAAGATTGGTCCTCTTGTCTGAGCTGCAAGGTATTGTCTTGCCAGTTTGGTGTGGCTTGATAAGTGCACATCCATGGCACTCCTAGTATAACTGCTCCGTTAAGATCCTGGTCCTCAACCACATGAAATTGATGAGAATAAGCCGTTCCATCAATGTTTATTGGTAACTTACATATCCTAGACTATCCATTGTGCCTTTGTTTTCCACTTTGAACCCCATTGTGTTTGGCATTAGAGGTTC
This sequence comes from Adiantum capillus-veneris, assembly GCF_014529385.1. Lineage (NCBI taxonomy): Eukaryota > Viridiplantae > Streptophyta > Polypodiopsida > Polypodiales > Pteridaceae > Adiantum > Adiantum capillus-veneris. Next base: position 116,147,637 of record NC_140954.1, read on the forward strand.
CCTTGTGAGTTTTCTGAAAATGGAGTAGTTAAAAACATTAGATCTTGCCCAGTGTCCACTAATGCTCACTCGGTGGTGCCATCAACAAGTTGTAACCTAATGCGTAGATCCATGCCACCTAACCATGTAGCCGCTGTTTGTATGGATGCTATCGGAATAGTATTAACAATCATTCTGTTGTGCATTTCTCTAAAAGTTTGCTTGCTCCTTACGCTTTAATATTCAAATTTTGGCTTCCTATTGTGCCTGTTCCTGAATGTCATGTGCTTGAATTTTGCGTTGATCTGCTGCATGTATTGTTTCGAGTTCGTCTGGTGTCAGCGGAGGAAGATAATTCTTTCATCTGCAGCCACTCATCCAAATAGGCATCTCCTCACCTGCTAATGTTGCAATCTTGATGGCTTCGCTTTGTGATATATCATGTATTACAAAAGGCCCCATCCCTCGTTTTTTAAGTTTTTTGGAGTGTTGTTTGAGGGTATACATTAAAATGTAATCCCATTTTTGGAACTACTTATTAATCACATGTTGAGCATGGAAGTCTTCAAATTTTTTTTTTGAGCATATATCCCAACTATCGCTCTCATTCTGGTGTCATCTAATTGCTCTAGGGTGTTTAGTCTTTCCAATAGCTCGTGGCCCATCCACCCTAATTGTGTTGCAACTCGTAGGGTTTTGATTAAGACTTCCATAGGTAGAATTGCATTAATCCCAAACATCAGATTCAAGGAAGTCGTCTCGATGGAAGTTTAAAAAGCTACTCTGTAAGCCCATAATGCTATGTGTAGCTTTTGATCCCAATCATTTCTTGAGTCACTGACTATTTTGGTGAGTACCGTTGTCGGGGGATATGTGTTCGCTACGTGAGCTGGGCAGGCGCAGGGCCTCTGGCTGTGGGAGGTGTGAAAGAGAGAGAACAAGAGACAATGACAGCTCTGCCAATCACCACAATCATCAATTAATCGAATATTACTTTGAGTACAATTTAGCCTTAGCCAAGGCAGGCTGTTAACAGCTCCGTCACTTGGATCATCTGCTAACCAGGAGTTTAAGCTCCCGCTTTATAGTATTAACCGGGCTGTTAACGACACTGGACTTAACAGAATGTTAAATCAATTTCTAGCTGATGACGGTGATGAAAATTTTCTAATGCCACTTTATCTGCTTCGATTGCCCGTGGATTCTGTAGTCTTCAAGTCAGTTCATTGCCTCGATCATCAATGCTTCAATTATTACAAATTGTACTGCAATTGCCTGCTCTTTATGCTTTGGACTGGCTTAACAGCCATTCTCTTCAATTGCTATATGATGCTTTAACCCTTGCTTTGCCTGCCTCATGATGTCCTCTTGCTTCTTACCTTGCTTTGTTTACCGTGCATGCCTTCTCCTTATTTCTTCCCCTTCTTGCTTGCTTGCCTCAACAAGTTTACTCCCTTGCTTGCTTTAACCAAGGTCGCTTCTTCTCCTTGCTTCTTCCCTTTCTTGCTTGCTTGCCTCGACAAAGCAAGCTCCCTTGCTTGCTTCGACCAAGCTCGCCATTGCTTAAACTTGAGAGCACGAGAACTTGGAGCTATTGTCCTCCTTTGATCTATTGAGCACGAGGGAGGGAGAGCAAGACTGCCCCTTGTGAAAACGAGAGAGAGAGAGAGAGAGAGAGAGAGAGAGAGAGAGAGAGAGAGAGAGAGAGAGAGAGAGAGACCCACTCTCGTGCAAGCCAAGAGAGAGAGCTTCCTCTCACCATCCCCTCCTCACATGCTTTTCCTCGAACCTCCTTTTTTCTCTTGCCTTGGCTCCCTTCGTTTCTTGCTTCGAAATCCCCCTCTTCATGCAAAAAAAATCCTCTTAATAGCATGCCCTCTCCCCACCACGCAGTAGCGCCGGCGTCACTGCATAAGAACGCCCGCTGCTGACATGGCAACCGAGATTTCGACCTCCTCCAAAATCTCCATGCGTGGCACTAAAAGAGAGCGCGCAAGCGTGTTGAGAATTTTACCCTCCTTCGGCCTCCTCATCCTCTGCCTGAGCCGGCCAACGCGAGCCAATCCCTTCCTCCTGTGCGGCTGCAGCTGCTCGCCATCGACCTCCTTGCCTCTTTTTTAAATTCCCCCCACATTAGGTTTTAAAAAACCCCCCTTTTTTTTTTACTAAGTGGGCGGCCATCCTTTAGGGTGAAGGTTGGGCGGCCGGACTCCCTTAATTTGGTTGCCTTTGGGCGGCCTTAGCCCTTGGGTGGCCACACTTGGTATGCATGTCGGCAAAGCATTTCCAAGCACAAGGTTTTCTCAGCATTACTTGAACAAATCCCGCAATCAACATGCTCTACGTGATGACATTCGGACAAAGAGCTCATCAGGAACCTTTCGTGATTTCATAACGGCACCGCATTTAGTATACACATCGGCCAAGCACTGCCTAGCAGCTCATTTTTCTCCAGCAAACTGCAACCATGTTGGCATTTCCCCGCAATCATTGCATTCCAAGATCCCAGCTGCAGCTCATTGCCTGAGATGACCGGAGTGGTATGGAACCGGCCCCCGGTGAATATTTATCGGCCAATATCTTGGCGACCGTAAACCCGATCACCGATCTGAAAAGACCGACGGGCTCCAAGAATTGAGCACTTCAGGACCGTGCATTCATTTCAATTATGTCATTTCAGCTGCAGTTGGCCAACCCGGTTCACTACTCTTGTCACAAGGAACTCGAAATTCCTCTAGCGCATCATCAAGCAGATCCATAAGCTCCATATCTTCCTCCTTGGAAGAACCACCTAGTTTGTGAGCATTATCACAGGAAACCTCATCGCTTGTTTCATATATAGGCACAAATTGTTCTGGCAGCTTCACACTCCCATTCAAATATCTTTCCACTTTGATAGCACAAGTCTCAGCATGCATTACAAAGATAGCATCAATTTCTTTTTCCATAGCATCATCATAGCAAACCCTGTAACCTGTAGCAGTCATAGACTGTTCATCATCCATCACCCCCTCTGAATATGCATCTCCATAATCATAATCTTTGTCTTGGCTCACATCAAATACATATGGTTGAGCATCAAATACATCTACATCATCACCAGTGTCCTGAAATGCAGCCATAGACATGAAACCCTCTTGTATAGCATCATCCAAAACAATTGCTTTTGCATGTAATGCTACATAAGCATTCTCTTCATGTTCTACACCCAAAGAGCACTCCAAATGGGCATCCACATCACATATTGACTTTGACAAACATGTTTCTTGATCACTGCTAGCAACTATGCTTATATGCAAACCATGTACTGGCTCTGAGAAACCTACTTCCTCATTTATGTCACTTTGAGAGGATATGACTGCATGCTTAGCATCCATAGAGTCATATCTGCTTTGGAATAAAGAAGACAATCCCAATCGAGCATAAACAGTATCTACTATGAAATCATCATCTGCATGCAACAATGATTTGTCTTCCAGAAGACATGCATCGATAAAGCTTCTAGCTTAGCTCGAATAGAACTATGACCACCTGCATGACATGCTTTTTGCATTAAAACAGATGTCCCCTCATCTTGTGTGCTTTCAATCTGCTGAAGCTCTAGGTCTTCACTCAATAAGAACCTCTGTAAAATTGCTTCTGCAAAAGCATCCCAATTATCTGCATATGTTCTTGCAATAACTTGAACTTGCTCCTTAATATCATCACACACAAGCTATTCAAACTCTGCAATCATTTGAGCTTCTGGCACTCTTTCACACTTCATTTCTTGCTCATAACACTCTAGGTAGCCTTTTGGATCATATTCACCATCAAAAATTCATCTTTCATCGCATAATGCATCCAATGCTGCAGTTAAAGCTTCTTCTATGTGCTTCTTTGTCTTCATAGCTTCTACTTCATGCAATGATCCTTGCATCACTTGCATCATTTTGGAAAAATCTAGAACTCCTGATTTGCCATTAGAAACATGTGTGATAAATTCTTCAAATAATTTATTCATCACCGCTGGAATCTCCATTTGCATCTCCCACCTTGGCTCGTTTCATGTCGGGTTCACCAAAGATGTCGGGGGATATGTGCTCGCTACGTGAGCCGGGCAGGCGCTGGGCCTCTGGCTGTGGGAGGTGTGAAAGAGAGAGAACAAGAGACAATGACAGCTCTGCCAATCACCGCAATCATCAATTAATCGAATATTACTTTGAGTACAATTTATCCTTAGCCAAGGCGGGCTGTTAACAGCGCCGTCGCTTGGATCATCTGCTAACCAGGAGTTTAAGCTCCCGCTTTACAGTATTAACCGGGCTGTTAACGACACTGGACTTAACAGAATGTTAAATCAATTTCTAGCTGATGACGGTGATGGAAATTTTCTAATGCCACTTAATCTGCTTCGATTGCCCGTGGATTTTGCAGTCTTCAAGTCAGTTCATTGCCTCGATCATCAATGCTTCAATTATTACAAATTGTACTGCAATTGCCTGCTCTTTATGCTTTGGACTGGCTTAACAGCCATTCTCTTCAATTGCTATATGATGCTTTAACCCTTGCTTTGCCTGCCTCATGATGTCCTCTTGCTTCTTACCTTGCTTTGTTTACCGTGCATGCCTTCTCCTTATTTCTTCCCCTTCTTGCTTGCTTGCCTCGACAAGTTTACTCCCTTGCTTGCTTCGACCAAGCTCGCTTCTTCTCCTTGCTTCTTACCTTTCTTGATTTCTTGCTTCGACAAAGCTCTTCTCGACCTTGCTTGCTTCAACTTTACTCCCTTGCTTGCTTCGACCAAGCTCGCCCTTGCTTAAACTTAAGAGCACGAGAACTTGGAGCTATTGTCCTCCTTTGATCGATTGAGCACGAGGGAGGGAGAGCAAGACTGCCCCTTGTGAAAACGAGAGAGAGAGAGAGAGAGAGAGAGAGAGAGAGAGAGAGAGAGAGACCCACTCTCGTGCAAGCCAAGAGAGAGAGCTTCCTCTCACCATCCCCTCCTCGCATGCTTTTCCTCAAACCTCCTTTTTTGTCCTGCCTTGGCTCCCTTCATTTCTTGCTTCGAAATCCCCCTCTTCAGGCAAAAAAAATCCTCTTAATAGCATGCCCTCTCCCCACCACGCAGTAGCGCCAACGTCACTGCATAAGAATGCCCGCTGCTGACATGGCAACCGAGATTTCGACCTCCCCCAAAAGCGCCATGTGTGGCACCAAAAGAGAGCTCCCTTCATTTCTTGCTTCGAAATCCCCCTCTTCAGGCAAAAAAAATCCTCTTAATAGCATGCCCTCTCCCCACCACGCAGTAGCGCCAACGTCACTGCATAAGAATGCCCGCTGCTGACATGGCAACCGAGATTTCGACCTCCCCCAAAAGCGCCATGTGTGGCACCAAAAGAGAGCGTGCAAGCGTGCTGAGCATTTTACCCTCCTTCGGCCTCCTCATCCTCTGCCTGAGCTAGCCAGCACGAGCCAATCGCTTGCTCTTGTGCGGCTGCAGCTGCTTGCCATCGACCTCCTTGCCTTTTTTTTAAAAGTCCCCCCACATTAGGTTTAAACCCCCCCCCCCCCCCCCCCCCCCCTTCCCATCTTTTCTTTTACTAAGTGGGCGGCCATCCTTTAGGGTGAAGGTTGGGTGGCCGGACTCCCTTAATTTGGTTGCCTTTGGGCGGCCTTAGCCCTTGGGTGGCCACACTTGGTATGCATGTCGGCAAAGCATTTTCAAGAACAAGGTTTTCTCAGCATTACTTGAACAAATCCCGCAATCAACATGCTCTACGTGATGACATTCGGACAAAGAGCTCATCAGGAACCTTTCGTGATTTCATAACGGCACCGCATTTAGTATACACATCGGCCAAACACTGCCTAGCAACTCATTTTTCTCCAGCAAGATGCAACCATGTTGGCATTTCCCCGGAATCATTGCATTCCAAGATCCCAGCTGCAGCTCATTGACTGAGCTGACCTGAGTGGTACGGAACCGGCCCCCGGTGAATATTTATCGGCCAATATCTTGGCGACCGTAAACCCGATCACCGATCTGAAAAGACCGACGGGCTCCAAGAATTGAGCACTTTAGGCCCGTGCATTCATTTCAATTATGTCATCTCAGCTGCAGCTGCCCAACCCGGTACGGATCTGCAACCGACTTAAACTTCAAAGTGCCATAACTTCTTCACCGTGACTCCAATCGACGAGCCGTAAAGACAGACCGGTAGAGCACTTCAAACACTACAATTCTATATCATAATCTCTCATCTGTGATCACTACAAGCATGCTCATTTTTGGCATCATTGAGGCATCTATTGGCCCTTTTAAGCCGCATCTGGCATACATTAATAATTAAACTTGGCCTTTTAACAAGCCTTGATCACTGACCATTAAATGTGCAGCCTTCAAAGAAGCTTAGCTTGCATTTCTCTACTCTTTTTCTCTTCATGGCAGCGGAGCTGCACGACACCGTGCATAAGATTTTGTTGGTACTCTCTGCTTGTCCGTTAGCTTGCGGGTGATAGGGTGTTGATTTGTGATGGACCACCATGAACTCGTCAAGGAGGCTTTTAATGATGTTGTTTAGAAAGTGTGTTCCCCTATCGCTCACTATTTCAATGGGTAGACCATATCTTGTAAAGATATGTTCTTGAAAAGGAACTGAGTTGTAGTTCGTGCATCATTTTTTTGTGCTGCCTTTGCTTTCACCCATTTCGTCATGTATCTGTTGTTGCTACTATGATGTATTGTGCGTGTGACATGTATCCCGGAGGTATGATGGGACCAATAAAGTTGATGCCCCATTTTGCAAAAGTGCGTAACCCCATCATTGGCCTTAATGGCATTTCATCTCTTCGTAGAGGTAGTTTGTGCGTTGAAATTCATCACATCATTTGACATAGGTTTCTGCATCCCTAAACAGATTTGGCCACCATATGCCTGAGTGTAGCACTAACTTTGCCATTTTATCAGTAGAGAAATGTCCCCCGACTGACCTGAATGCGTCTGTTCTAGGATAACGTAATATTCGCTTTTCGTAGCACACAATCGTAGTTGCTCGTCTTTTTCTCGCGTATACAATTGGTTGGAAATTAGCAGATAGTGTTTGGCCTCTTCTTCTATAGTTTTCATTCTTGCCTTGCCACATCCCTTAGGGAAGGTCTTGTTTCTTAAGTATTCCGTTATGTGAGTACTCTATTTGGGTGCTTGTACTACTCAAAACAAGGTGGCATGTTCCACTAGAGGTTGTTTTGTACAAATATCACATGATTTTACATATGTATGGACATTGTGTCTCATGTTTTTCCAGTAGACTCCCAGTCTCTTTAGCCATTGGCATGTTTGTGTTTCTCCATTGTGAAACCCCATATTTTGTATATGAGCCTGTTTGAGGTAGTAATCGGATTCTTCGGACTGTACACATAGTCTCAAAATCCCATCCGTCCTGCTAAAAACTGGAGATTTTGTGTTTGATGTATAATTGATGGTTGTCTTTCTACCTGTAATGACCTGATTGTGAGTAGAGGAATGACCTCTTCACTCCACCTTGGAACCATTTCAATGTTAAACAGATACAAACGTGGAAGATCATCATCGATACCCTCAGATGCTTCCCCATGGAACAATCTTGAAAGATAATCTGCTCGCCTGTGTGTAGTCCCCTTTTTTACAACTATCGTGAAGTCAAACTCAAGCAATAGTATAAACCAGCAAACAATTCTTCCAGTGTTGCAAGGTTTGTTTACTACATATAACATCGTTTGGTGATCCACGAAGAAAACAAACTTGTTTGCAAGAAGGCAGTGTCTAAATTTTTTGACAGCATATATCATTCCTAGACCTTCTCTTTCCGTAGTGGTATAATTTTTCTTTGCATTGTTTAGCTGTCGACTAGAGTAGCAAATGAAAAATTCCATTTTTTTCTCTCTTGGCTAGGCTAATATGCATCCTATGGCATAGGCTGATGCATCAACATGAACATGTAAATTTTGCTCCAGTCAGGGGCTTGCAAAATTGGAGCAAAAATTAGTTGCTTCTTCAATTTGTAAAAAGCCTGCTCGCATTCTTCTATCCATTCAAACTTAGCAATGAGGGCATACAACGGCTTAGCTATTACATCATATATATATATGAAATGCCTGTAGTATCCACAATGCCCCATAAATGCCTGTACTAGTTTCATTTTTGTTGGTCTCGGTAGTGCGGCAATTATTTGTATCTTTTCTTGATCAGTGGAAATTCCGTTTTTGGACACAATGTGGCCCAAAATTTTACCTTGTCTTACCATGAAGGCGCATTTTTCAGGGTTTAAGCAAATACGATACGTTCTGCACTTTTCGAAGACTTTTCCTAGATGCGTTATGTGGTCACTTCTTAGATAAAAATGAACACAAAGATCAACCATGCATATCTCTAGAAATTGTCTGAGACATTCCTTGAATGCATGACTCATTGGTCTTTGGAAAGTAGCGGGGCATTGGTCAGGCCGAAAGGCATTATCTTGTATGCAAATATATCCCACTCTATTGCAAAATTTGTCTTATGTTGATCTTCTTCTTTAATTGTCAACTGGTTGTAGCTTGAGAACCCATCCAAAAAACTATAGGCCTCTTTCCCTACTACCCTCTCAATAACATGATCCGTTATTATTGGCAGTGGATAGTTGTTTTTGATGGTGGCAGCATTTAATTGTTTGAGGTTTACACAGACATGCAATTTGCCATTCTTTTTGGGTACTACCACAATAGGGGACACCCAATCGGTGTGTTCAATCTCGTAGATAAACTCTGCATCTTTCAATTTGTCTATCTCTTCCTTAATTTTCTTGGCAAAAGTCTCATTGTATGTGTAAGGACGTTGTCTGCGTAGTCTGGCATCACATTTAAGGGGTATCGTGTGCTGACAGATCTCAAGATCTATCCCCTTTAGATCTTTGTATGACCACATAAAGATATCTTTGTATTGTCTGAGCGTATCTATCAAAAGTTTCTCTTCTTCGTCAGTGAGGTCCGTGGCAATGTATGCCGGTTTAGGTTCCTCGTTTGGTTCTACTAAGTTGATGCATTTGGCTTTTTGAGTCCCATCATATGAATTTCTTGGCTGCGAGTCACTCTTCTTTGTCAGGGGGGTCCATGGCAATGTATGCCAGTTTAGGTTCCTCACCTGGTTCTGCTAAGTTGATGCATTTGGCTTTTTCAAGCCCATCATATGAAGTTGCTAGGTCTTTGGGATTTCGTTTGGGTTTTTGCACCACAATTTTCCTATCTTGAATAGTATACTTCTTATAGTGGGAAGGTGCATCGAATTTATGATCATTTGATTCCTCATCAATTTTCATTTCTGCTGTCCAAACTTCCTTCAAAGCTCGTTTCAATTCATTGTATTTGTTTTTGCGCTCCATTTTGGACAACTTCGTTGCTTTCTCGGAAATGCTCTCCGTTTGTGGTTTTCATGTGTTCTTCTTTTTCATTTTTGTTTTGGTTGAGTCAGGTTTCATGTACCTCTTTGATATCCCGTATTTGAGGCAATCAATTGCTTCTACTAACCTTAAGTACTACGTTTTGTCGGTTAACAGAGGTACCGAGTCTTCTTTTGTTTGTTTATGTGTTTATCCCGATATGTATGCTGTCTTTGAGAATTTTGGTTCAAAAAATCACAGTAGATCACCCATTGATCCTTCCGTTTGATGTTCTAACTTGAGCTACTAGAAAGCTCGTCATCTGCGTTGTCCTCTAACAACTTATCTGTTGAGTCCTGGAAAGCTTCTTCGTCTGTTTGGTCAAGGTCTCTTACTGAGATCTCATCCACTATGCATCGGCAATAGGCAATCCCTTCCTTGTCAGGGACCAATTCTAATGTCGAATCTAGACTGAAACCCAACATTTGGAATGGAATGATATCATATCCTTCCTCATTGCAAAATTTGGTGAGGGTCACCTTGTTTACACACACATCAAGAGTGGCCAGTCTCTGTTGCCATCCAAAAGGTTCGAACATCTCCTCTGGAAAAGGCTCTGGTACATATGCCTTGTCTTGTGTTAACCTGTCAAGAATGCATTCTTCCTTTTTAAAACTACCACCCTTGGAAGCTTCTCCTGTCCAATGGTGAGATTTGTTATGTAGCCAAACCGGTATTCCCCCTTCTTGGTCAATTGTGGATATTAGTTCTTCTCCTGCGGTTCGTTCCACATCTCTATAGCTATGATCTGTGACACTAATTTTCATAGTGACATCCTTGTTTCTTATATAGGTATAGTCGTATCCCCAATCTTGTACCATTTTGAGCTGACGCATGAATGGTCTGCCCAATATGATATCAAAATTGCTGCTCTCATCAAAATTCATAATCGCAAACGTGTGTTCATATGCAATTCCACAAGAGGTTACTACAATCTGTTCTAGGATGCCAATTGGTCTCTCCAGATACCCATCTGCTAATTGAAGTTTCATTCTAGTCTTTTGGAGAGCAGGTTTCCCCCATTTTCCCACATTGCTTTGGTGGCTATGGCTATTTCGGCCCCACTATCCAATATTGCTACCGACTTAACCTCTTTGTACTCCATCGGCAGGGTTGTGTCTCCTTCTTCACCTTCACAATAATCTCCTACCTTGTTCACTGGTACTGGCTCATGTTTAGCTTGCTTCAAGGTTTGGGTCTTCAGTGTTTTTGGAGAAGCATTGGGTGGCGGAATTACCAACCCTATTTTTTTCCAAATTTTTCCCGAACTCCTCCCAAAGACGAGGTCTTATCTACAGTAACTCTGATAGAGTTAGCGTACAATGGATAGGGGATGACATCAGCTCATGAAGAGTTTTGGTATCCATCATCTTAGGATTGGCCTTCCATTGAGATGGTACTTTCCTCACCTCTGATCGGGTTTCATGGTTACCAATAAATGAAGGTAAAGTCTTCAATGAATGCGGTTTGTTGTCTTCCGATATCGTCGTACCTGCATCACCATACAGTGATCGATATCATTTGGGTAGAGCTCATGTTCTAGGTGGATCTCTATGATAGGGGCTGATAGAAGTGTAGCACTTCCATCTTTTCTATTCCTGATCTGCTCCCATAGCTCCTAAGAACATTTTTCTTCCACTTTCGAAATTGGCAAAGGTGCTTGCGAATAGATTCCATCTGTCATATTGGTTGCCACCCTCGTATCCAATGGTGTTTCGTTTACAGAATATGGTTGGTCTTCCTTTCCAATTCCCCGCTCCTTTAACTCTTGAAATTTTTCATGGATTAATACCTCAATTTTTGGAGCAGTCGGAATTGGTGGTTCCATAATCCATTGAGTGGCTTGGATGAGCTCCCTGCACACCTTTAGCCTCTCTTTTTCATAGCCCGGATGAGGGTAAGTAAGCCACCTATCTTCTTGGGTTTGGTTAGGATTTAGCCTTGCATGTAAGCTTTTAAAATTTCATCCAAGGGTTCAAAAACCTTTTCTACCAAGAGAGATCCTCCCGATGGTATGGCTGATGGTTTTGCTGCATCGTTCTTTTCCCTTGGGGGGTTCATTATGTGTAAAACTACCATATCACGTGCATTCAAGACATGTTTGTAAAACCCCTTATCTGTTAATTTTGTTAGGAATATAATGTACCCTTTTCTTTTAAAATCTGTAAGTTTTTTTCAAATTTGAAAAAATAATGTCCTTCATATATATTTTTCTGTAAGTTTCAAGAACTTTAAATACCCTTCTGTTGAACTCACGTGATAGGTTACATTTTTCTTAGGTGACCTCTTCAAGTCTTTTTCTTAAGGTCTCTTTTACTTCTCAATTGTTCTTCTGTTTGCAGTAATTTGGTTTTCAATGCCGTTTTTTCTTTCTCTCTTTTGGCTTTTATCTTGTCTCGTTTTGCCTTTCAAGATTTCCTAGGGGTTCGGACAGACAAATTTTCTATCTCTGTTTGACTGGCTGGGGCATTCCTTTGTAGCCTCATGTGCTTGGGCTCTCATTACCGCATTTATCCAAGTGGTTGGTTCTGTTTCTAATCCACTTGAGCTTGGCACAATTCCGATTTTGTTCAGGGTTGCCTTCCCTTTGTTATCATGGTTTTTTGGACAATGTGGAATGAGATGGTCAGTTGTACACCCTTCATAGAACCCAAAAAGTTTAATTTGTTCCCCTTTCTATGGAAAAATCCTTGCCCAATGATCACCGGGGCATTCATAGCATGGTCCTATAGGTTGCGGAGAAGCTTGTGGAGCCACCATTGATTGTCTTGCTTTAGGAGGATTATACCCCCTAGGTTTGTAGTTCTATTTTTCCATGAACATAAGCATATTGTCATTGACCAAGTAATGGTTTTTTGTTGGTTGTGCTATATGTATGAGGGCTCAGGCATCTCTTCAAGAATTATCCATGGAATTTGTCCCTCTGGAGCATATGCATTCCTGTCAAAAACCCTCTCATAGGTATTGTCTAAATCTTCTCAGTATGAAACTACCTAGACCATACTCTGATCAGAAGGAGTTTCTACAGGTGGAGAAATCCGTACCATGGCCCCATTTTCATGGGGTAAAGGAGGTTGATGTCCCAACACAAGTTGAGGTTTTTCCTGCCCTTGAAATGCATTACTTGGACCTACTTGGTATCTTGGAGGAGGTGGAAATTGTTGCCCTCCATGTGGTCCGTATTGTCTCTCTCTAACATAGTTCCGATTATAGAAACATTCGTGGGTTTCATGGTTTTTCCATTTTGTTCAGTAGTGTTGAGAGGCACATGTTAGAAACTGACTCTGAATAGCTAAGTCGGATTTTGACTTATCTGATATTTACTGAGCTGTATTTTGCTAAGTCGGATGTAACTGTCTTTCAGTTGCAGTCTGCTGAATGTCTTGTGACTGGGTAGTTAAGTCGGATTTATCTATATAAGTGGGGAATGTATCTGCGCACGATGTATCTGTTCTCTGATATGAATGTGATGATGATGGTGCAGTGCAACAACTATTCAGTGTATTCTCTGCTTACTCTGATATTTTGAGTAGTCATGTTTACTGTGTCTGAATTGTTGTTAATGAAGTATGGTGGAGTAGATGGTTATTCTTGTTGTGTATGATGTTCATGTGTTGACCTAACCCACAACACATTTGGCGATCCGCTGGGTTAACGTTTATTTTCAAGTAATGATGCATGTCAGAGGGAGACAGGAGAGTAGGAAGAGTGTACTACACAAGGGCTCAAGCACAGGCTGGAAACATTGATCCATTTAACTATGATCATGACAATCAGCAATCACCCGATGCTCAGGGGCAGCAACCTTTAGACCAAGGAGGGGTAGGATCAGGAGCAGCAGGAGAAGAGAGAGTGAGGCAATTTATTGGAGCTTTATTCCTGGCAAGAAGAACCACCAGGAGAAGGATCCAGTTTGACCCACTTCAGGGGGCTACCAGGCAAAGACCTAGGATACCACCACAACCCATTCCAATGGCTCAACCACCACCCAACCCAAAGGTCAAGGCAGCCAAGTTTAGAGCAGGGAGTAAGGAAGATGCTGACTGTCATGTGGCACAATTTGAAACTAAGTGGCAGGCAAGTGGTTATCAGGTGATGTATGCTGATGGAGTAAAGATGGAACAGTTTGCTGCCACATTGGAAGGAAAGGCCATGAGTTGGTTCAGCCAATATGGCATTGCACATTTTGCTACTTATAATGCTTTGAAGCAAGCATTTCTGCAGAGATTTAGAAAGGAGAAGACTCCGACTGATGTCCTGAGAAAACTCAGAGACATTAAGCAAAATAAGATGCTGGTTGAAGACTATGCACAGAAGTTCAGAATTTTAGTAGAAAGATTGCAGGGGAATGAAAGACCCACTAATGAAATGTTAGCAGGTTATTTTTTGAAAGGATTGAGAAGCAGCTTAAAGGGAGCAGTAGCTAGCATTGATATTGCTGGAGGTCTGGATGACCTTGTTACTGCTGCTGCAAGGGTGGAGAAGAGACTTGGCATGACCAAAGCAAAAGGAAAAGAAGACAGTGACTCAGATTCAGAAGAAGCATCTGAAGACACAGATTCCAGTGGGAACTCAGATTCAGACTCACCATCAGACAGTGATGAGGAAACAGAAAAAAGAAAGAAGAAACAGAGCAGTAAGAAGAAGAAAGTCAAGCAAAAGCAGAGTATTGAGCAAGATTTGGTAGGCAAACTTAAAAAGTTTGGTTATTCTGTTGTAGCACCTAAAGAAAAAGTGTATTGTCACATTTGTGAAAGGGATGGACATAGCACTGCTAGCTGTTGGTATAATCCAAAGAATAGAGGGCAGACAGCACCTAACATAGGAAGAGGAAGACCAGAAATTGGAGCAAATCAAGCAGTACCATTTAGGGGAAGACCACCATTTCAGAGGGCAAGACCTCCTAGACCTCCTTGGAGAGAGCAGGAGAACAATAATAATAGGAGACCCTGTGTGTACTGTGGTGCACCAGATCACTGGGTAGGTCCCAATTGTGCTTTATGGGTGAAGCATAGGGAAGAAAGGGGAATGCCCATTGTGAGATATAATCAGCCCAATCAACTTGAAAATCAGCAACAGCAGGAACAGCAGCAAAATCAGCCAGCAGCTTAGGCAAATGTAATCTTGTTTGATGTGTTTTCTCAGGATAAGCAGATGCAAGATACTGACCAAGAACAGGAGCAGCAAGGGAATGAAGAGGAACATCAATGGGCTTGTGACTGCAACCAATGTGTGCAGGAGGATCATGTTGAAGTTCTAGCAGTGACTAGGTCTAAGGATAAAGCACCTTTGGATTGGAAGGAGCAAAAAGGGGTAAGAGACCAGGTTACAAAAAGGATTGCCAAACACCAGGCAAAGCAGGTGGATCTTGAGGATGACTCAAAAGAAAAGGAAGAGCAGAATAATGGGAGCAAGGAGGTGGAAAATAAACAGGATAAGGATTGGTTTGAAATACTTATTAGCTCACCTCTTCAATTATCTTTGGATCAGTTGTTGCAATTGGTTCCAGCTTTCAAAGACAGATTGTTCAGAAAGCTGCAGAACCTGAATGGACTTGGCACAATGGACAGGCAGTTTTCTCCAGCAGCAGCAAATAGAATTGATCCAGCAGATGTGGACTTTGTGGTACCAGTTATTAAAGTACACTTTCTTGGAGAAAATTTTGATGATGTGTTATTGGATGGAGGCTCTGGGGTGAATATTTTACCAGAGGCAGTGTACAAAAGAATGGAGTTGGGAGCTATGGCTCCAGCACCTTTTCAGGTGAAAATGGCAGACCAATCTAGGGTACAACCTTTGGGAATTCTCAAAGCACAGGAAATTCAGGTGTCAGGATTATCCTTTTTTGTTAATTTTGTGGTACTCAGAATGTCAGACTCAGCAGCTGCATATGAAATGCTATTAGGAAGGCCTTGGTTCAGATTGGCTAAAGTAAGACAGGACTGGGGAGAAAATGTTGTCATATTGAAAAAAGGGAAAAAGAAAGTAACCATACCTATGAGGGGAAGGAAGATGGTTCCATTAAGTGAGAAACCACTGTTTGCTCAGACTATTAATTTTGCTGATGAGGTCACAGATGATCAAGAGGAAGAGTTCTTGAAGGCCAATCCAACTGTTGTACCTGTGTTTGAAGTAGATGTGGAAAGCATGTTACAGCAAGGTAAGAAACAGGATGAGCCAGATACAGGTTTAGCACCAGGACAGACAGTGCAGGGTAAGGAACTGTTACAGTTGGTGGACCAGAAATATGCTATGTCTGATAAGGAACAGATTCAGCAGGAAGAAAAGGAGGCCAGGGATATGACTGAGAAAATTTATGAAAAGAAGTTTGGGGCATCAAGCAGGGTAGAAAAGGAGGAGCTTCAGGAGCTAAATTTCGGAACAGAGGCAGAACCAAGAATGGTCAGAGTGAGTGCACACATTCAAGGGGAATTTCTGGCACAGCTGTTGCAATTATTGGTTGATTATAAGGATGTGTTTGCTTGGGATTATTCTCAGGTGAGAGGCATTGACCCAACACTACATCAGCATAGGATTAATTTGAAAGAGGGTGCAAAACCAATTGTGCAGCAAAGATATAGAATGAATCCTAACTTTGCCAAACAGGTGAAGGAGGAGCTTGATAAGCTCCTGGCAGTAGGGTTCATTAAACCTGTACATGAAGTATCATGGTTGTCTCCTATACTGGTTGTGCCAAAGAAAAATGGAGCTTTAAGAGTATGTGTGGATTATAGAAAATTGAATGCAGCAACCATTACTGATCCCTTTCCTATGCCATTTTATGATGCTGTGTTGGATGCAGTAGCTGGTCATGAAATGTACAGCTTTTTGGATGGTTTTTCTGGTTATAATCAGATTAGTGTTGCTGAGTCGGATCAGCATAAAACAGCTTTTATAACTGAATGGGGAGCCTTTGCATACACAGTGATGAGTTTTGGGTTAACCAATGGACCACCTTCATTTAATTTTGTTGCTCATAAGGTGTTTGAACCTTACTTACATGACTTTATGAGAGTCTTTGTGGATGATTTCTCAGTGTTCGGAAAGAAGGATAAACATCTGCTACATCTGAAGCTCTGTTTTGAAAGATGCAGACAATTCAGGATGGCTCTGAATCCTTATAAAAGTGTAATTGCTGTGAGGAGTGGAATACTTTTAGGACATGTGGTGTCAGAAGCAGGAATGGCTATAGATGTCAAGAAAATAGAAGCCATTCAAGCAGCACCAGTTCCTACCAATGTTAAAGAGTTAATGAGGTTTGTTGGACAGACAAAGTGGCACTCCAGATATTTGAGGTATTTGTCTAATGTATGCTTGCCATTAACTCAATTAACAAAGAAGGATGTGGCATTTGTATGGGATGAACCTCAGCAGAAATCATTTCAGATGTTGAAGAAAATGATATCAGTAGCACCAATTTTGCAGCCACCTGATTGGTCATTGCCTTTTCATGTGTTTGTTGATGCGTCGGATATAGCAATAGGAGCTGTACTGATGCAGGAGAAGGAGAAGGGATGGTTCAGACCTGTGTACTATGCAAGCAGGGTTCTCACAGGTGCAGAAAGAAACTATCCTGTGATAGAAAGAGAAGCTTTAGGGATGGTATATGCATTGAATAAGTTCAGGCATTACTTGTTGGGGAACAAGATAGTTTTTCATGTTGATCATCAGGCCTTGTTGTATTTGATCAAGAAGCCACTTCTTACTGGAAGGCTTGCAAGATGGATGTTGTTGTTGCAGGAGTTTGACTTTCAGATTGAGCATACTCCTGGGAAGGAGCATGTAATTGCAGATTATCTAAGCAGGATTGAAACAGGTGAAGCACCTACTGGGGTAGATGATGCACTTCCTGATGCTCAGCTGTTTGATGTGGAGACTACTGTGACTGAGTCTTGGTATGATCAATTGCTGATGTTTTTGACTGATGGAACTATACCAAGGGAGTTCAATGCTGATCAGAGAAGAAAATTTGCACTGAAAACCAGACCCTATTTAGTTATTGCAGGGGCACTATATAAGAAAGGCATTGATCAAGTGATAAGAAGATGTGTGCCAGAATTTGAGCAAAGTGCAGTCTTGCAGGAAGCACATTCAGGCACAGCAGGAGGGCATTTCTCTGGAGATATTACAGGGAAGAAGATTTTGCAGGCTGGATTATGGTGGCCCACAGTTTTAAAGGATGCACATGATTATGCCAAAAGATGTGTAATTTGTCAGAAAACAGGTCAACTTGATTCAAACAGGGATAGGATGGGGGATCATCCTATTTTGCCTTTGGAACCTTTTCAAAAGTGGGGTTTGGACTTTGTAGGACCTGTCAAACCAACTTCCAAGAGGGGATGCAGATACATTTTAGTGGCTACAGATTATTGCACTAAGTGGGTAGAAGCAGTAGCATTGAAGGATAATGAAGCTTCAAGTGTGGCCAGATTTCTTTATCATAACATTATGACCAGGTTTGGGTGTCCAGTGGAGCTGGTAAGTGACAGAGGAACTCATTTTCTGAATGAAGTAATTTCAGAGCTAACAAGGACACATATGATTATGCACAAGAAGTCTACAGCATATCATCCACAGGCTAATGGTCAGGCTGAGAGCTCCAACAAAACACTGGTAAGGATTTTGAAAAAGATTGTGACAGAGAATCAGAAGGATTGGGATGAGAAGTTGGATTCTGCCTTATGGTCCTTTAGAACAGCTTTCAAAGTCACTACTGGTATGACACCATTCAAGCTGGTGTATGGGCTGAAAGCTGTGGTGCCTATGGAGTTTGTGGTACCAAGTTTAAGAGTCTCAGCAGAGAAGCAGTCTCCAAAGTTGTCAGTACTACACAGGAACAAGTATCTGATGCAGCTGGAGGAGGATAGGTTGGTAAGCTCTTACATTACTGAAGTCATACAAAGAAGAAGACAAGCATGGGTGACCAAGAATGTGAAGTTCAAGATCTTTCAGGTTGGAGATTGGGTAATGTTGTACAACTCTAAGCTGGGACCACATCCTGGTAAATTGTCATTGAGATATCAGGGACCATATCAGATTGTGCAGGATTAAGGACAAGGGACATTCATCATAGCTGATGTGTTTGGTACAAGAGTGGAAAAGGCAGTTAATGGTTTCAGGCTGAAGAAATTTCAGGGAAAGCCACCTCATTTGGACTGGCCAAGTGTAGCCTGCATAACTGTAATACCCCTACAGCCAGGAGATTCAGAATCAGCAAAAGGAAAAGGAAAAATGCTGGCTTGCATGGATTTGAGGAGGTCTTTTCATAGTATCCCATATAATTCACAGGTTGGAGGAAGTAGGCAGTTCCAAAGTGCACATCCGATTCAACATTGTAGATGTTGGAAGAGTACCTGTGTCGGAACTGACCAAGTCGGAATTTTTAATAAGAAATTATTAGGCCCGATTAATAACTTCGGGGAGTGTGCTGAAAAGAAGTTTCGTAGCACTTCAAGGATACCGGGTGGAGATATGTGTGCATGGTGCAGCGAGTATAATCATACATGCAACAAAAGTTCAGTACGTCCAGTTCACATGCAGCAGAGCAGAGGATTCGGGTTTTCGCTTGAAGAAGCTTTATTCAGTCCTGCCATGCCGAAAGCAAAGCAATTGATGGCCATGCAACCACAGCCTGATGAGGAGCAGACCGAAGGTTCGGGGCGACGTTTGAGAAGCAAAGCTTTGCCTATGCGGCTTGACGTTAGCAGTGCAGACGAAAACAGTGACTCTGCAGAAGAGGAAACGCCAACGCCGACTCCTGTGTCAGAAGGTAAGGTGATGCAAGCATTAATGGACCCTTTTATGGACTTCAAAGTTGACATAGATTGTCAGGCAGAGCGCAACGCCATATGGTTGCAGCAGGTAGGATTGTATGAGTTTGCCATTCTGCCTTGGGAAGAATGTAGAAACAATGTATATGCAAAGTCTCAGTTGGAAATACTTAGGAAGACTAAGGGGAGAGTGTCACCGCATGTGGTACTCAATGTGGAGTTGGTGTCTGAGGTGTTCAAGCTGCCTTTGCATCCTAATACACCTATTCCAAAGTGTTCAGAGGAAGCACTGCAAAAGGAGTTTGGTCCAAGAGAAGGAGGCAGGCAGTATTACATGTTAAAGAATGTGGCATATGCTAGGAGAGAGCAGCTTAAGTGGTACTTGGAGAGGCTATGCTTTATTGTGAAGTTTGATTATATGTCAAAAGAAAACTTTGCACCATTAAGCTATGCAGAGCAGGGAGGAGAAGTGAGCTGGGCTCACTGGGTGTATGAAAAGTTGGCAGCAGAGATTCATTCTTCAGACAAGAGGAAGACACAGGCAAATAGTAGGTTATGTGGTTACTTGTCAGCATTGTTTTTTTTTGCACAGAGAGTACAGAATGGTGAAGCAAGAAGGCCTGTGAAAGCAGAAAAACTGGTGCAGGAGAAGCAGCAGCCAGTTCAGATTGAGCATCCCATCATGGTGCATTCTGAAAAGACAAGATTTGTGAAGTTTAATGCTAAGCATATGGAGGCTTATGAGGATTTGGTAAAAGCCAAATATACTCCAGGAGAGGCCTTTGAAGAAATCACAGCAAAAATGCAGTTTGCAGAATTTGGCACCATGGTTGTTGATTCACCAATGCAGGTAAAAGCAGAGGAAACACCAATAAAGCTTGGTAAGGCTTTCACACTATCCAACAAGAGGAAGAAGTCTGAACCAGTCAGCAGAGTGTTTTCTAGATTAGATTTCAGTACTGAGGAAGTCTCTGGAGTATCAGTAGATACTGGGAAATTGGACAGTGATAAAGTAGTTCAGATGCTGCAGCAGGTGCAGGAATTTGTGAGGCAGCAGAATAATATGCTGAAGGTTCAGAGTATGCAAGCTGAAAGGAATGCAGAAAAATTGATGGAGTTTAAAGGACAGGTGTCACAGGTGAAAGAGTTTGAAGAGCAGATAGCTATGATGAAAGTAAAGTATGAGCAGGATATGGAGGAAACAGTGGAGAAACAGAAGATGGAGTTAGCAAAAGTGAAGAGATCATTGGGGGAGTTTAAGCAATGGACTGAGAAAGTGGAGGCATCGGTTGCTTTGGAATTGGAAGACATGGCAAAGAGGAATGCAGAGTTACAGGTCACTGTGGAGATGCAGAGGTTGAGATTGGAACCTTTGCAGGTACTAGAGCAACAGATGTTGGCACAGGAGGAAATTAGCTTGAGTGCAGTATTAATGAAAGAAGGAGAAGTGTCTATTCTCAAGCAGCAGTTAGCTTTGGTTGCACAGGAGATGTGGCAAAAGACCAAGGAAAGAATGAGATTTGTCATTAAGTATCCATATGAGGTGCTAAAGGCAGGGTTAGTGCATGAGGTAGAAGCACAATTGTTGAAGGAAGTGGAGGAATTGCAAAAGGAGAGAGACTGTTTGAAACAACAGGTTCAGCAGATGGAAGAGAATAAGAGATAGCAGCTTGCAGAGGCAGAAAAGAAAGAGGAGAATTTTACTAATAGTTTTTTGATGCAGGATGTAGCTGAAGAGAAAGTGGCAGAAGAGCAGATTGATACTGTGATTGCAGATAGAGCACAAGAGGTGGAAATGGGAAAAGCTGATGCAGCAGAGTCAGATGCAGTAAAGGAAGCAGAGCTGGTGGATCATAAAGTGAATGCTGAGGACCAGAGTAAGGAAGAAGCTGTGCAGCAGAGGGTGGATTTCTGATCAAGGGATATGTGAATCCGGGTCAGATTTCTGCGAAATCTACCACCGGGGCGTGCCATGTGTTGAGAGGCACATGTTAGAAACTGACTCTGAATAGCTAAGTCGGATTTTGACTTATCGGATATTTACTGAGCTGTATTTTGCTAAGTCGGATGTAACTGTCTTTCAGTTGCAGTCTGCTGAATGTCTTGTGACTGGGTAGTTAAGTCGGATTTATCTATATAAGTGGGGAATGTATCTGCGCACGATGTATCTATTCTCTGATATGAATGTGATGATGATGGTGCAGTGCAGCAACTATTCAGTGTATTCTCTGCTTACTCTGATATTTTGAGTAGTCATGTTTACTGTGTCTGAATTGTTGTTAATGAAGTATGGTGGAGTAGATGGTTATTCTTGCTGTGTATGATGTTCATGTGTTGACCTAACCCACAACAGCTACGTAAATAGCTAGAGTCGAAGATTATGCATGTTTGGTCGACACAGCAGACTGACATGTAACAGGCGGATGTACACCACACCCTGTAATACTCACTCATTGTTTTGAGCAAAGCGGTGTAATTCAGCTAATGAAGATTTGTAGTTGTAATATATTTTGGCATACCCTCTTAGCCTCTCTGAGTCTACACCCCTTGTAAGTGGCCGAATGGCCGTGGAAAAGTTCCCTTAGCCTTTAAGTCAAAACCCTTAGTTTAAGCGAAAGGATACCATTAGCTTGAAAGAGTTTTGAACATTCACTATGAGAAGCCTCTTGCTGCTACAATATTGTAATCCACTTTTCTCCCGGACTGGTAATCAGAATTCATTTCTGAATAGCACATTGTGTTCATTGTCTCTTGCTCTACAATTTAAGTATAACCATTCTCAATTCTGTTGTGGTTTGCGATGCATTGTTTGTGAGCTAAATAGATTTATTTGAAGTTTTATATGGTTGTTTTTTAATGTTTTGACCATGGATACGTGTGTCTATGCTTAAGGTGGACTTTTTTGTATAACATTGTTTTAGTTTTTTTCACATTTTTTGTGATGGATCGTGATTTATGTACCTTCCCAGATGGTTGCATAACTTGGTATGATTGTGCCCCTAGGTGTTATAGTACCTCTCCTTAAGTTTCGTTGCATTCGGAATTCGTTTGGATGCCAAAAAGGCGTGATGACCTAGAGCGATGAGATTCGATGCATATTGATTCTCTGACTAGGAAGTGGTTGATTTGCTTTTGTCGTAGTATGAGTAGCCCTATGAGTTCACTTTAGTGATATTGACACTCTCATTAAGTCTCCGTGCCCCATCCTGAGTCGCTTCCTTGCATATTGACATTATGTTAGTACAAAAAAGCTATACTGCAGACATCCATCGGCGGCGATCCGCTAACATTGACACCGTTACCGGTGAAGTCGATCCTTAGGTGGTTGAGTTAAGTGTACAAAAAAATCCCATCCAAAGCTTTTGACACCCATTCCATTTACATATAGACATTAAAGCACTTAGACATAGGTTTAGTGCTTAGTAGAGACTAGAGTCCGAGACTAGCCAGTGCTACTCCTTATGAGCAAAAAAAACTGTGAGTGAAGTACAAGAGAGTATTTCGTTCTTTGATTTTCCCATGCTTGAAAAGGACTGCTCCACCACACACTTCATTGGCGTTTTTGTACTGTTAAGTTCATTTATGTTTGTGGATTTATTTCAGTTTATAGCAGTAGGTTAAGTAACAATTTGCACCATCATTCAGGGCCAAAAGGATCGAGGAAAAAGCTGTCCAAAAAACTTATTTTGGTGTCGAAGACCATAACTCTGAAAAGTTGAAAAATTGATGGTTAGAGCTTCAAAACTAAACCAAACCCAGCAAAACCTTCAAAAAGGGGATAGACAAGCTTGCTAGAGATAGACTGTGTAGAAAATTTTCAATTTGCCTGTCCAACATGGATTGCGATCCATGTACCTTTCTCAAGAAAGGAGTTGAAACTGTTTCCTTTGCTTAGAACAGGCTCTCATGCATCAGAACCTTGAGCTTGGTCAGAAATATAGTGCTAAAAGATCATTTAAATCAAGAAATTGGGTTGAGCAGAGCAAAACCTTGGAAATTGAGAAAAATTGGGAAAAACTAAACTTTTACTTGTCAAAATTCAAAAAGGAAAGAGAATTGGAATCAACTAGAAGCAGGGAACCAGCAAAACCAAAAATCATGACCAGAGGCTTCCCAACAATATGGATCGCGATCCATGTACCAGGTAGACATCTGATAGTGAAATTTGACCAATGCACTCCTGATTATGAAGGGAACAACTTTTCCAAAAGGAGCCATAGCCATAAAGTGAAAAAACCTGATCAAAATACCAAAAAAGGAGTTGTTTGCAAAAAATCGCAAAGCAGAACAAAATCTTTCTTTTGACTTGGAAAAAGTTGATCATATCCAAAAAGATTTGGAGAATAGCATCACTAGACCCTTTGTCACAAACTCACAAAGTATCAATCCAAAATCTTACCAAACATGGATCACGATCCATGTACTTTTTTGGAATTTTGAGATGATATCGGGCAAGTAGAAAAGTGATAACATTTGAAGTACTTTCTCCCAAGGAACCCTTATCAAAAAAGTTCAAAAAGAGGGCCAAAGGGGAAAAAATTAGATCAAGGGAGAAACCACTAGAACAAACCCTAAAACTGACTTTTGGTTGACCTAAAAAACCCCAAAGAACTCAAAAACCATATAGCCAGCATCAATAGGCCAAGGACTAGCTGTGATTCAAGTTTCAATACATTCTGGCACTAAGGTACATGGATCGCGATCCATGTTCCTCTGACACATTTTGATACAAAGATTGCACCATAGCTAGAGGACATCACAAGGAGTCTAGTGGTCCTTTCAAAATTGACTTTGGATACAAAAAACCATACCAAAAGCCCAGAACTGGCAGGAACTCTGGCAAAGTGACAGAATTGACCTAACTTCCAATCCAGAGGTTCATTTCAAAAAAAATTGATACCATAAGATCTACTAATCATGTTGAACCTGATGGTATCAAGAAAAGTCCATTTGGCTTTCCAACATGGATCACGATCCATGTTCCTCTGAGTCAGAATAGAAGCAGAATTTCACTACACAAAGAGGTAGTCCACAGGACCCTGGTGGCTCTTTCAAAATTGAAATTGGACCTGAATTATTGATGTTGTGTGTGGAATTGTGTGCTATTGAAAAACCTAGTTAAATTTTGTTGATTAAAATCCAGAACTAACAGGAACAACTGTAAACTCACAGCTATCAAGCATTTTTTGACAGATTGAAGGTATTAGAGAATACTACCCAGCAAGTAAGATCAAAACAAGGAATTCAAACTAGCTAATAAGGTAACCTGGTATGGATTCCGCAATACCAATTCTTCATGAATTTGCGATCAAGAAGATTGTACCAGAATAGGAATCCCAGCGTCTTGGAACAAGGGAGTAATCACTCAACTAAAGGAAGCGTGAATCAAAGACCACTGCAGCCTTTAGAACCCATTTTAGAGGAGAGCTTCTCTGACACTTCATCAGAAAGATCATACAACCTCATGAAAAAGGATTCTAACAAGTTGAACCCTAAGGGAACAGCTTCCATGGGGCAGGTCCTTCTCAACCTGCATCTGATGTAAAACTGTTGTATTTGAAGTTTCAATTTGAAAATGTGCTTAAGGCCAAAATCTATAAGTATAGAATGGACCGCTACAATGTTAAGTTGGAAAATAAGCCGAGCGAGTTTAGAGACCTTGTAGATGTTGATTATAATGGGGATATATATTTCACCAAGAACAAGGTAGATCAAGAGCTAGAAGATGAGCCACCCAAGATGGATAAGCAAAACGTGGTGCTCAGATGCATCAATGAGAAAGAGTATCTTAATATGGATAACACGTTTGTGGGGCTATATAAATTTAATAATGAAGAACAAACACTCTATTATAGATGTGACAAACCCCGCATCAATGAACTGACTGAACGTAAAAAACTATATGTTTTTACGTACACGGAGGGGAGAAGTATTCAGGTGGTCATAATAGACAAGTATGGCCAAAAGTACTCTCCTATGGATCGTAAGGAGTTAGAGAGATATACATATTTTGGGGGACCACTCCACCAATACTATGTAAATCCGGAAAAGGTGAAAACCATGACTACTCACACGAGATCTGAGACTACACATGTGAGTCTAGTGATAACCAGAGTGGAAGATTCTTTTGTACATGAACAAGTTCCAAACACAGGGCCTTTAGGATCAACGGGGTCTAGGGCTTCCATGAACACACATAGGGGCAGTACAGCTCTTGACATGACTTACACCACTAGAATCCCTCCGACTATTACACGAGATCGACTTGATGAACGTATAGCAGATAGGATACCACTTGTAGTGCCAAGATAAGATTATGAACCTAGAGAAACCACACCAAGAAGACCAGGGGTTGTAAGTATGGTTGCGGAGGCCAGACGTATGCGACCATCTCAAGTGGCAAAATGCGTACCCAAAAAGTATAGTGATCAGGAAATATGTATGCTCATGTTTCGATCTTCAAACAAGTGTTGAGGGTGGAACAGGTAATTGATTTCCATACTCAATATGACGGTTTTGGGTTGACGTTAGAAGGGACTGATTTGACCTGGTTCCAACCTTTAAACAGCCCGGAATTCCCAAGTATTGAGAAACTTCTTGAAGAGTTCGTTGAGGAATTCTCAAAGAGAGGAATCAAGCATGACATTGTCTCCCAGATCTATGCATTTAGGCAAAAGGATAAGGAAAAAGTGAAGGAAGCATCACTTCATTTCAAGCAATACATAGAAAGATACCTTGCTTGAGAATACCTCAGGATGAAAGACTGTCAGTCCTTTTCATAGAAGGATTGCAAAATGACACTCTAAAAAAGGACTTTCACTTGAAGGCATGTGTAACTTTTGAGCAAGTCACGAAAGAGGTGTTGTATTTGGTAGATAATTGTAAGGCATATGGAGAGGTGACTGAAGACACAGATCAGGGAATGAGTAGTACCTCTTCAACCACTAGTGAGTCCACAATGAAATTGGGCGGGCAAAACCCAACTGTGTCGGACGTTGATCAAATGATCGAGGAAGTGATCAGAAGGATAAAACAAGGAAACAGGACGAACCCAAACACGCAACAACTGCCCACCCAAAAATGTGACACTTGTGGAGGAGATTATCCAACTCAGTGGTGCAATCTTCAACAAAGTCCAGGAGTAAACGTACCATGAGTACTAAAGTGGTGTGCTACTTGTTGTGGGTTAGGTCAACACATGAACATCATACACAGCAAGAATAACCATCTACTCCACCATACTTCATTAACAACAATTCAGACACAGTAAACATGACTACTCAAAATATCAGAGTAAGCAGAGAATACACTGAATAGTTGCTGCACTGCACCATCATCATCACATTCATATCAGAGAACAGATACATCGTGCGCAGATACATTCCCCACTTATATAGATAAATCCGACTTAACTACCCAGTCACAAGACATTCAGCAGACTGCAACTAAAAGACAGTTACATCCGACTTAGCAAAATACAGCTCAGTAAATATCCGATAAGTCAAAATCCGACTTAGCTATTCAGAGTCAGTTTCTAACATGTGCCTCTCAACACATGGCACGCCCCGGTGGTAGATTTCGCAGAAATCTGACCCGGATTCACATATCCCTTGATCAGAAATCCACCCTCTGCTGCACAGCTTCTTCCTTACTCTGGTCCTCAGCATTCACTTTATGATCCACCAGCTCTGCTTCCTTTACTGCATCTGACTCTGCTGCATCAGCTTTTCCCATTTCCACCTCTTGTGCTCTATCTGCAATCATAGTATCAATCTTCTCTTCTGCCACTTTCTCCTCAGCTACATCCTGCATCAAAAAACTATTAGTAAAATTCTCCTCTTTCTTTTCTGCCTCTGCAAGCTGCTGTCTCTTATTCTCTTCCATCTGCTGAACCTGCTGTTTCAAACAATCTCTCTCCTTTTGCAATTCCTCCACTTCCTTCAACAATTGTGCTTCTACCTCATGCACTAACCCTGCCTTTAGCACCTCATATGGATACTTAATGACAAATCTCATTCTTTCCTTGGTCTTTTGCCACATCTCCTGTGCAACCAAAGCTAACTGCCGCTTGAGAATAGACACTTCTCCTTCTTTCATTAATACTGCACTCAAGCTAATTTCCTCGTGTGCCAACATCTGTTGCTCTAGTACCTGCAAAGGTTCCAATCTCAACCTCTGCATCTCCACAGTGACCTGTAACTCTGCATTCCTCTTTGCCATGTCTTCCAATTCCAAAGCAACCGATGCCTCCACTTTCTCAGTCCATTGCTTAAACTCCCCCAATGATCTCTTCACTTTTGCTAACTCCATCTTCTGTTTCCCCACTGTTTCCTCCATATCCTGCTCATACTTTACTTTCATCATAGCTATCTGCTCTTCAAACTCTTTCACCTGTGACACCTGTCCTTTAAACTCCATCAATTTTTCTGCATTCCTTTCAGCTTGCATACTCTGAACCTTCAGCATATTATTCTGCTGCCTCACAAATTCCTGCACCTGCTGCAGCATCTGAACTACTTTATCACTGTCCAATTTCCCAGTATCTACTGATACTCCAGAGACTTCCTCAGTACTGAAATCTAATCTAGAAAACACTCTACTGACTGGTTCAGACTTCTTCCTCTTGTTGGATAGTGTGAAAGCCTTACCAAGCTTTATTGGTGTTTCCTCTGCTTTTACCTGCATTGGTGAATCAACATCCATGGTGCCAAATTCTGCAAACTGCATTTTTGCTGTGATTTCTTCAAAGGCCTCTCCTGGAGTATATTTGGCTTTTACCAAATCCTCATAAGCCTCCATATGCTTAGCATTAAACTTCACAAATCCTGTCTTTTCAGAATGCACCATGATGGGATGCTCAATCTGAACTGGCTGCTGCTTCTCCTGCACCAGTTTTTCTGCTTTCACAGGCCACCTTGCTTCACCATTATGTACTCTCTGTGCAAAAAAAACAATGCTGACAAGTAACCACATAACCTACTATTTGCCTGTGTCTTCCTCTTGTCTGAAGAATGAATCTCTGCTGCCAACTTTTCATACACCCAGTGAGCCCAGCTCACTTCTCCTCCCTGCTCTGCATAGCTTAATGGTGCAAAGTTTTCTTTTGACATATAATCAAACTTCACAATAAAGCATAGCCTCTCCAAGTACCACTTAAGCTGCTCTCTCCTAGCATATGCCACATTCTTTAACATGTAATACTGCCTGCCTCCTTCTCTTGGACCAAACTCCTTTTTCAGTGCTTCCTCTGAACACTTTGGAATAGGTGTATTAGGATGCAAAGGCAGCTTGAACACCTCAGACACCAACTCCACATTGAGTACCACATGCGGTGACACTCTCCCCTTAGTCTTCCTAAGTATTTCCAACTGAGACTTTGCATATACATTGTTTCTACATTCTTCCCAAGGCAGAATGGCAAACTCATACAATCCTACCTGCTGCAACCATATGGCGTTGCGCTCTGCCTGACAATCTATGTCAACTTTGAAGTCCATAAAAGGGTCCATTAATGCTTGCATCACCTTACCTTCTGACACAAGAGTCGGCGTTGGCGTTTCCTCTTCTGCAGAGTCACTGTTTTCGTCTGCACTGCTAACGTCAAGCCGCATAGGCAAAGCTTTGCTTCTCAAACGTCGCCCCGAACCTTCGGTCTGCTCCTCATCAGGCTGTGGTTGCATGGCCATCAATTTCTTTGCTTTCGGCATGGCAGGACTGAATAAAGCTTCTTCAAGCGAAAACCCGAATCCTCTGCTCTGCTGCATGTGAACTGGACGTACTGAACTTTTGTTGCATGTATGATTATACTCGCTGCACCATGCACACATATCTCCACCCGGTATCCTTGAAGTGCTACGAAACTTCTTTTCAGCACACTCCCCGAAGTTATTAATCGGGCCTAATAATTTCTTATTAAAAATTCCGACTTGGTTAGTTCCGACACAGGTACTCTTCCAACATCTACAATGTTGAATCGGATGTGCACTTTGGAACTGCCTACTTCCTCCAACCTGTGAATTATATGGGATACTATGAAAAGACCTCCTCAAATCCATGCAAGCCAGCATTTTTCCTTTTCCTTTTGCTGATTCTGAATCTCCTGGCTGTAGGGGTATTATAGTTATGCAGGCTACACTTGGCCAGTCCAAATGAGGTGGCTTTCCCTGAAATTTCTTCAGCCTGAAACCATTAACTGCCTTTTCCACTCTTGTACCAAACACATCAGCTATGATGAATGTCCCTTGTCCTTTATCCTACACAATCTAATATGGTCCCTGCTATCTCAATGACAATTTACCAGGATGTGGTCCCAGCTTAGAGTTGTACAACATTACCCAATCTCCAACCTGAAAGATCTTGAACTTCACATTCTTGGTCACCCATGCTTGTCTTCTTCTTTGTATGACTTCAGTAATGTAAGAGCTTACCAACCTATCCTCCTCCAGCTGCATCAGATACTTGTTCCTGTGTAGTACTGACAACTTTGGAGACTGCTTCTCTGCTGAGACTCTTAAACTTGGTACCACAAACTCCATAGGCACCACAGCTTCCAGCCCATACACCAGCTTGAATGGTGTCATACCAGTAGTGACTTTGAAAGCTGTTCTAAAGGAGCATAAGGCAGAATCCAACTTCTCATCCCAATCCTTCTGATTCTCTCTCACAATCTTTTTCAAAATCCTTACCAGTGTTTTGTTGGAGCTCTCAGCCTGACCATTAGCCTGTGGATGATATGCTGTAGACTTCTTGTGCATAATCATATGTGTCCTTGTTAGCTCTGAAATTACTTCATTCAGAAAATGAGTTCCTCTGTCACTTACCAGCTCCACTGGACACCCAAACCTGGTCATAATGTTATGATAAAGAAATCTGGCCACACTTGAAGCTTTATTATCCTTCAATGCTACTGCTTCTACCCACTTAGTGCAATAATCTGTAGCCACTAAAATGTATCTGCATCCCCTCTTGGAAGTTGGTTTGACAGGTCCTACAAAGTCCAAACCCCACTTTTGAAAAGGTTCCAAAGGCAAAATAGGATGATCCCCCATCCTATCCCTGTTTGAATCAGGTTGACCTGTTTTCTGACAAATTACACATCTTTTGGCATAATCATGTGCATCCTTTAAAACTGTGGGCCACCATAATCCAGCCTGCAAAATCTTCTTCCCTGTAATATCTCCAGAGAAATGCCCTCCTGCTGTGCCTGAATGTGCTTCCTGCAAGACTGCACTTTGCTCAAATTCTGGCACACATCTTCTTATCACTTGATCAATGCCTTTCTTATATAGTGCCCCTGCAATAACTAAATAGGGTCTGGTTTTCAGTGCAAATTTTCTTCTCTGATCAGCATTGAACTCCCTTGGTATAGTTCCATCAGTCAAAAACATCAGCAATTGATCATACCAAGACTCAGTCACAGTAGTCTGCACATCAAACAGCTGAGCATCAGGAAGTGCATCATCTACCCCAGTAGGTGCTTCACCTGTTTCAATCCTGCTTAGATAATCTGCAATTACATGCTCCTTCCCAGGAGTATGCTCAATCTAAAAGTCAAACTCCTGCAACAACAACATCCATCTTGCAAGCCTTCCAGTAAGAAGTGGCTTCTTGATCAAATACAACAAGGCCTGATGATCAACATGAAAAACTATCTTGTTCCCCAACAAGTAATGCCTGAACTTATTCAATGCATATACCATCCCTAAAGCTTCTCTTTCTGTCACAGGATAGTTTCTTTCTGCACCTGTGAGAACCCTGCTTGCATAGTACACAGGTCTGAACCATCCCTTCTCCTTCTCCTTCATCAGTACAGCTCCTATTGCTATATCCGACGCATCAACAAACACATGAAAAGGCAATGACCAATCAGGTGGCTGCAAAATTGGTGCTACTGATATCATTTTCTTCAACATCTGAAATGATTTCTGCTGAGGTTCATCCCATACAAATGCCACATCCTTCTTTGTTAATTGAGTTAATGGCAAGCATACATTAGACAAATACCTCAAATATCTGGAGTGCCACTTTGTCTGTCCAACAAACCTCATTAACTCTTTAACATTGGTAGGAACTGGTGCTGCTTGAATGGCTTCTATTTTCTTGACATCTATAGCCATTCCTGCTTCTGACACCACATGTCCTAAAAGTATTCCACTCCTCACAGCAATTACACTTTTATAAGGATTCAGAGCCATCCTGAATTGTCTGCATCTTTCAAAACAGAGCTTCAGATGTAGCAGATGTTTATCCTTCTTTCCGAACACTGAGAAATCATCCACAAAGACTCTCATAAAGTCCTGTAAGTAAGGTTCAAACACCTTATGAGCAACAAAATTAAATGAAGGTGGTCCATTGGTTAACCCAAAACTCATCACTGTGTATGCAAAGGCTCCCCATTCAGTTATAAAAGTTGTTTTATGCTGATCCGACTCAGCAACACTAATCTGATTATAACCAGAAAAACCATCCAAAAAGCTGTACATTTCATGACCAGCTACTGCATCCAACACAGCATCACAAAATGGCATAGGAAAGGGATCAGTAATGGTTGCTGCATTCAATTTTCTATAATCCACACATACTCTTAAAGCTCCATTTTTCTTTGGCACAACCAGTATAGGAGACAACCATGATACTTCATGTATAGGTTTAATGAACCCTACTGCCAGGAGCTTATCAAGCTCCTCCTTCACCTGTTTGGCAAAGTTAGGATTCATTCTATATCTTTGCTGCACAATTGGTTTTGCACCCTCTTTCAAATTAATCCTATGCTGATGTAGTGCTGGGTCAATGCCTCTCACCTGAGAATAATCCCAAGCAAACACATCCTTATAATCAACCAATAATTGCAACAGCTGTGCCAGAAATTCCCCTTGAATGTGTGCACTCACTCTGACCATTCTTGGTTCTGCCTCTGTTCCGAAATTTAGCTCCTGAAGCTCCTCCTTTTCTACCCTGCTTGATGCCCCAAACTTCTTTTCATAAATTTTCTCAGTCATATCCCTGGCCTCCTTTTCTTCCTGCTGAATCTGTTCCTTATCAGACATAGCATATTTCTGGTCCACCAACTGTAACAGTTCCTTACCCTGCACTGTCTGTCCTGGTGCTAAACCTGTATCTGGCTCATCCTGTTTCTTACCTTGCTGTAACATGCTTTCCACATCTACTTCAAACACAGGTACAACAGTTGGATTGGCCTTCAAGAACTCTTCCTCTTGATCATCTGTGACCTCATCAGCAAAATTAATAGTCTGAGCAAACAGTGGTTTCTCACTTAATGGAACCATCTTCCTTCCCCTCATAGGTATGGTTACTTTCTTTTTCCCTTTTTTCAATATGACAACATTTTCTCCCCAGTCCTGTCTTACTTTAGCCAATCTGAACCAAGGCCTTCCTAATAGCATTTCATATGCAGCTGCTGAGTCTGACATTCTGAGTACCACAAAATTAACAAAAAAGGATAATCCTGACACCTGAATTTCCTGTGCTTTGAGAATTCCCAAAGGTTGTACCCTAGATTGGTCTGCCATTTTCACCTGAAAAGGTGCTGGAGCCATAGCTCCCAACTCCATTCTTTTGTACACTGCCTCTGGTAAAATATTCACCCCAGAGCCTCCATCCAATAACACATCATCAAAATTTTCTCCAAGAAAGTGTACTTTAATAACTGGTACCACAAAGTCCACATCTGCTGGATCAATTCTATTTGCTGCTGCTGGAGAAAACTGCCTGTCCATTGTGCCAAGTCCATTCAGGTTCTGCAGCTTTCTGAACAATCTGTCTTTGAAAGCTGGAACCAATTGCAACAACTGATCCAAAGATAATTGAAGAGGTGAGCTAATAAGTATTTCAAACCAATCCTTATCCTGTTTATTTTCCACCTCCTTGCTCCCATTATTCTGCTCTTCCTTTTCTTTTGAGTCATCCTCAAGATCCACCTGCTTTGCCTGGTGTTTGGCAATCCTTTTTGTAACCTGGTCTCTTACCCCTTTTTGCTCCTTCCAATCCAAAGGTGCTTTATCCTTAGACCTAGTCACTGCTAGAACTTCATCATGATCCTCCTGCACACATTGGTTGCAGTCACAAGCCCATTGATGTTCCTCTTCATTCCCTTGCTGCTCCTGTTCTTGGTCAGTATCTTGCATCTGCTTATCCTGAGAAAACACATCAAACAAGATTACATTTGCCTGAGCTGCTGGCTGATTTTGCTGCTGTTGCTGTTGTTGCTGATTTTCAAGTTGATTGGGCTGATTATATCTCACAATGGGCATTCCCCTTTCTTCCCTATGCTTCACCCATAAAGCACAATTGGGACCTACCCAGTGATCTGGTGCACCACAGTACACACAGGGTCTCCTATTATTATTGTTCTCCTGCTCTCTCCAAGGAGGTCTAGGAGGTCTTGCCCTCTGAAATGGTGGTCTTCCCCTAAATGGTACTGCTTGATTTGCTCCAATTTCTGGTCTTCCTCTTCCTATGTTAGGTGTTGTCTGCCCTCTATTCTTTGGATTATACCAACAGCTAGCAGTGCTATGTCCATCCCTTTCACAAATGTGACAATACACTTTTTCTTTAGGTGCTACAACAGAATAACCAAACTTTTTAAGTTTGCCTACCAAATCTTGCTCAATACTCTGCTTTTGCTTGACTTTCTTCTTCTTACTGCTCTGTTTCTTCTTTCTTTTTTCTGTTTCCTCATCACTGTCTGATGGTGAGTCTGAATCTGAGTTCCCACTGGAATCTGTGTCTTCAGATGCTTCTTCTGAATCTGAGTCACTGTCTTCTTTTCCTTTTGCTTTGGTCATGCCAAGTCTCTTCTCCACCCTTGCAGCAGCAGTAACAAGGTCATCCAGACCTCCAGCAATATCAATGCTAGCTACTGCTCCCTTTAAGTTGCTTCTCAATCCTTTCAAAAAATAACCTGCTAACATTTCATTAGTGGGTCTTTCATTCCCCTGCAATCTTTCTACTAAAATTCTGAGCTTCTGTGCATAGTCTTCAACCAGCATCTTATTTTGCTTAATGTCTCTGAGTTTTCTCAGGACATCAGTCGGAGTCTTCTCCTTTCTAAATCTCTGCAGAAATGCCTGCTTCAAAGCATTATAAGTAGCAAAATGTGCAATGCCATATTGGCTGAACCAACTCATGGCCTTTCCTTCCAATGTGGCACCAAACTGTTCCATCTTTACTCCATCAGCATACATCACCTGATAACCACTTGCCTGCCACTTAGTTTCAAACTGTGCCACATGACAGTCAGCATCTTCCTTACTCCCTGCTCTAAACTTGGCTGCCTTGACCTTTGGGTTGGGTGGTGGTTGAGCCATTGGAATGGGTTGTGGTGGTCTCCTAGGTCTTTGCCTGGTAGCCCCCTGAAGTGGGTCAAACTGGATCCTTCTCCTGGTGGTTCTTCTTGCCAAGAATAAAGCTCCAATAAATTGACTCACTCTCTCTTCTCCTGCTGCTCCTGATCCTACCCCTCCTTGGTCTACAGGTTGCTGCCCCTGAGCATCGGGTGATTGCTGATTGTCATGATCATAGTTAAATGGATCAATGTTTCCAGCCTGTGCTTGAGCCCTTGTGTAGTACACTCTTCCTACTCTCCTGTCTCCCTCTGACATGCATCATTACTTGAAAATAAACGTTAACCCAGCGGATCGCCAAATGTGTTGTGGGTTAGGTCAACACATGAACATCATACACAGCAAGAATAACCATCTACTCCACCATACTTCATTAACAACAATTCAGACACAGTAAACATGACTACTCAAAATATCAGAGTAAGCAGAGAATACACTGAATAGTTGCTGCACTGCACCATCATCATCACATTCATATCAGAGAACAGATAGATCGTGCGCAGATACATTCCCCACTTATATAGATAAATCCGACTTAACTACCCAGTCACAAGACATTCAGCAGACTGCAACTGAAAGACAGTTACATCCGACTTAGCAAAATACAGCTCAGTAAATATCCGATAAGTCAAAATCCGACTTAGCTATTCAGAGTCAGTTTCTAACATGTGCCTCTCAACAGTAGCAATGCAATTTTTACCTCATTGCGGCTTGCATAAAGACCAACCAGAATATCCCAAGCCTATTTTGTAGATTTCATTGGATGAATGTGAGGAGTAATGGTGTGCTTCACAGACAATGCAATCAACACATGAGCCTGTGCATCCTTTACATCCCAACGAGCTTGTTCAGTCATAGGCAAAACAACTCTAACATAACCAATCCTTGCAGCAAGACTAGAAACATTCTCAACATCGCCTACATCCTCAGGGCCAGGATGTACATCAATGCCCTGCACAATATTCTAGATGCCCTTTGAAACAAGAACATGTTGCATCATGTAAGCCCACATAGGGTAATTGTCCCCATCCAATCTGTCCTCAACAACAAACATCTTGAACACATCTGTGTTGTTGTAAGCCATGGAAAATGCCTGCACCTAATGTGAAAACTGCCCGAAATGAGGAGAAACTGAGTGAGACCAGCACTTGCTATATAGCATAACCTGCAGTAGACTGTATGGGACCTGTTATGCAGTAATTGGTGCTGACAAAATTCTGCACAAAATGACAAAATTGCATGTACAGACCTAGCTATAGTGGAAATAGAGGTCTAAATGAGTCCGAATAAAAAAGGCCTACAAACGCTCGCCAAAACTCACTGAAATCGAAGAAAGTGAGCAGGCATATGCTGGAGGAGCTTGCAACTAAGCCCGAGAGGATGCAATCTGCTCTTATACCAATTGTTGGAATTAGGGTTGTAGGAAAACACACAGCTTGGAAAAGATGAAGGAAGCTCAAGGTACACAACAGAGAGTGTATTACTTAGTGTGCAATGAAAAGATAGATCTAGCCCTAGAGGGATGGGCGTATATACAATGCACGGGGGAAAAAAGCCTCCTAAAGAGGGAAAAAATGCCCCGACGGTCCTAGTGTGTTCACACACATCACTACCACATGTATATGGTAACAATCATTGGGAACTATAGACTTAATAATGGAGTATTTTGGGGCTTTCCTTCGGCTTAACCATTATTGAGATACTAGCAAGCTCAACAGGAACCATAATCAATCGAGCAATGTTAGACCCTCTCCACTACTCTTTTCAATCAACAGTCTCTAAACTACTGGAATGGTTGCTTAAGAGCTAATTTTCAAAGGTAAAGAAGAGTAGAAACTAAGGTTTTTAAGGGTACCAAATCACAAAGTAGCATATACATAAGTTTAGTTAGCATGGCTGACAATAATAACGAGAGTAGAATAAAAGTTGACAACTTTGTGTTTACGTGATTTCCCTACCTCTCCAAGAAGAGAGAGAGCTTAGGAAGCCTCTTGTTGAGACTTCCAAAATAAGACTCTCTCCGATAAGAAAAGATAAGGAATCCAATGAACAAGAAAGAAGTGAATCTTTGAATTCCTCTAAAGATGTGGCTCCATGAAGATGGCGGTCTCAAAGATTTCCAACTCCTCCCATGAGGAAAAGATCATCCTACAACCCTTCTCCTCGTCACTTTGAAAGGGAAGAGAGGAAACAAAGGAAGAAAAAGGCAAGAAAGAGGTCACCCTCTTCTCCTTCTTCGTCATCTTCCTCCTCTTCTGATGAAAGCAGCGGCTATTATCATAGATAATACAAGAGGATAGGACATTGCAAATCCTATGCTGCTTGAAAAAGGTCCTACAAGCTTAAGAAGTTCAAAGAGGGAGGAAAGAGTATGATGGCACCTTTGGTGCTACCAACAAAGTTTTGGCTTTCATCCAACAATTTGATGCGGCCTTTGGAGACAAGGGATTCACAGATTCCTCCAAGATACGTATGTAGCTATGCATTTCCGAAATCTGCTTGACAATGTTGGGCTAACCTTCGTGGCAATGGCGAAGCTCCAAAGACATGGAAAACTCTACAAGTTTCCATCATAAACAATGCCTTGCAAGCGACACCAAAGATAAAGTTCTCATCGAATGGTGGAGTTTGAAGCTACTCTCCAACGAGTCTATCAACAAATATATGGACAAGTTTTGGGATTTCCATCTCAAAGCTATAGTCTTTCAAAATATAAACTTTGCCGAGAAAAAGCAACAATTTTGTGCGGGATTACCTGAAGAAATGGCCAAGTATGTCAACTCACATCGGCCTAGTACTATCATCAAAGTCATCCACCACACTATGGTTGCTTCTTGCATTAACTTCCAATAAGGGGATAAAAGGAATGCCAAGCCCATGGAAAACAAAGACCAAAATGATTCAAGGAAGAAAAATAATCCAAACTCTTCCCAAGGTAACTCTAACAACAACAACAAGACCAAGTGGAAGGGAGTTTAAAAAGGTAAAAATAAACTGTTTCCTGAAGAGCTAGAGGCTTTTTGAAAGGATCATATATGTTTCAAGTGTGGGGAGCAAGGGCATGGTTACCGTTCTTGCCCGAAAAGAAATTCCAATGAGACTCCTAGAGCTTCCACGGTCAACAATCCAAAAGAGGATGCTCATTACAAAGGGTCCTCCCTTTCCTATGCTTGGGAAAAGGCAAGGGAGAATGGTGCCTTTATCCTTTTTGAGTCTAGATCTACTCACAACTTCATATCAATGGAGTTGGCCACTAAGCTGGGCATTCAAGCTTTTGATATGGGAGATATAGTAACTGCTAATGAAGCTTTCAAGGGACACAAAGCCTCCGTTACTCCCTTGATTGGGAAATTGAGGCTTCATGTCTAGAGCTACGTCGACAAAGAAGTCTCCCCTCTCGCAACATGAGGATGTTATCCTAGGGGCACCATGACTCAAATGCATGGCTGCATGAAGTTCCATGAAAGGAGAATTTATTTCACCTAAAGGGAAAAAGAACATGTATATAGATGCCAATGTGTCGGGTCGTACTATACCTCTTCTAAATTTCACCTGCTTTTGATATGTCAATGAAAAGCTCGGTTTCCTTGTACATGATTTTTGTCAAAGAATCTCTAAATGATGCTAATGTTTCAAAAAAACAAAATGGTAGTAATCAAGAAGAATTAGACTTGCCTAATTTTCTAAATAGATTCCAAGATGTATTTATTGATGACATCCCTATGGAGTTACCTCCAAAACGAGGGGATGCTGACCATAAGATAGAGCTTCTACGTGGGATCTCACCACCTAATAAACCTCCTTATAGAGTTTGTCAATCTCAACAAGAGGAGATTATGAGTGCATGAGCTGGTAGACAAGGGGATGGCGAGGTCTAGCTCCTCTCCCTTTTGTTCACCAGATCTATTAGTGCAAAAGAAAGACGCACATATCGTATGTGTGTTGACTATAGAGCACTTAATTGGATCACTATCAAAAACAAATTTCCCATACCGCGGGTAGAAGATCTATTTGATAAGCTACGAGGCTCTACCTACTACAATAGGATTGACCTAAAAAGTGGCTATCATTAAATAAGGATAGTGAATGAAGATATTGTAAAGACTGCTTTTCGCACAATGTTTGGTTTTTATGAATATCTTGTCATGCCTTTTGGCTTGACAAATTCTCCGGACACATTCAACCGCCTAATGGAGAAAATTTTTAGGCCCTAGTGCAAGTTCACTGGAGTATTCTTTGATGATATCATCATCTGCTCCGATTCTCTCGAGAAGAATAAGAAAAATCTCCAGGTAATCTTTCAAGCTTTGAGGGAGAATAAACTCTTCATCAACCCAAAGAAGAGTGAATTTTTCATTCAAGATATTTAGTACTTAGGTCACATTATCTCTCAAAGATGGTATCTGTATGGATCCATTAAAGTTAGATATAATAAATGGATGGCCTAACCCAAGGAATCTACATGAGCTACGAAGCTTTATTGGTATGTGTGCATACTATAGATGCTTCATAGAAAAATTCTCTCAAATAGAAGGACCATTACATGACTTAACAAAGAAAAAAGTTAAGTATTCATGGACTGCTAAAGAGTAAAATGCTTTTGATAAGCTTAAATAAAAGCTTACCTCCTAGCCAGTGCTTACTCTACCGGACCTCTCAAATCCATTTGAGGTTCAATGTGATGCTTGTGGAGATTGCCTTGAAGAAGTTTTTCTCCAATATGCGCATGCCATAGCATATGAAAGCCAAAGACTCAATATCAATGTGGGAATATATGAGAAAGAGCTACTAGCTGTACTACATACCCTAGACACATGGAAGCACTATCTTTTGGGAACTGTTTGGCGGACGAAGCGACGAAGCTGTGGTTTCCAGAGAAAGAGTCACATTTTTCAGGGAATCTACAATTTTGCGGAAATCTCATCCTTTGTAAAAGAGCTTCTCTGAGCTGAGAACTTGTAAAAGAATTTATGATTATTTATATAGGAGCAATTGTATAGTAGAGAGCCAGTTAGAAGTTTAGGAGCTTTTTGGCCAGACTAGCCATTTGTAAAGACCTAAACTATAAAGGTCAATTTTGTAAGTTTGAACATTATCTTTTTTATGGAAAACTGAGAAGACAACGTACGTTATGAGAGCTTGCTCTTGCTCCAACTTGTAATCTTCGCTACTGTGGCTACGGTAATCCAAATTCAGATTTGTTTATTGCATTGTCTTCCTCTTACTTTTCTCTTCTATTCAAGTGTAATCATTCAAGATTCGGTGTAAGTTCTTGACTACAAGTTTGAGATCTTAAATCACTGTTTTGAGTGCTTATATGTGTATCTTATGTTGTTTTGACCCTAGGAGAGGCCTTAGGGACCCCACAACGACCCATTAGGATCACCTGTTCACTGTTTTTGCTGACTTTGGGGACGAACGATCGCGATCATCGTACCTCTCCAGAATGCTGTGACAGTGATATGATATGCTCCTGATAGTCCCATGTAGCTTCCCTTCAAGTTTCGTGCGAATCCGACATGATTTGCATGGTAAACGAGCGTGATGACTGTAGAGCTGTGTAGAAGGACATAGGCAGATTACTTGGCTTTAGTGTGTTCGATTTGCTTATAGAGTTAGAAGCTGCATCTCTTTGAGTTCACTTCATTAGGACTGACACCCTAGTGAGTTTCCATGCCTCATCCTGATCGCTTCCCTTGTATTGATATTTTATGTCATAATAATCAATATCTAATTCTCCTAAATGATTTTCTCATATTAAACTGATCATTTAATGTGGGGAAGTGCCAAGGGAGAAAAAGCTAGAATATTGGTTAAGTTAGCAGACCGGCCACAGTAGGGATCCAAAGGAGGGAAAATAGGGATCCAAAGGGGGGGCCATCTGCAAAAGAGCCATGTGAAACAATGGGCTAAAAAGACCCTAAGGTTCAGCCCATTAAGACTTCCAAAATGCTAAGGTTCCAAAATTCAAAGGTTGTGTCCAAAGGTCAACCTTAGGGAAAATTGGATGCTTAGTGTGTGCCCAAAAAGTCTTTCTACATCCCTACATGGGAGGGGGCGAGCCCCAAAGCTAGGGGATGAGAGAGAAAGCCACACACACACACACAGGCTCCCTTTACACAAAGGGAATGAGGGACACATGTCAGCTCCCTAGGCCAGATGCCCACAAGGTGTGCCCAATTCCTATTGGAAGACCCTTGAAGTGGACCAATGAGAATTAGGCTAGAGTAAATCTAGTTTAATTAATTTAAAAACATTTAATAAAAGAAACCAATAAGAATTAAGTGTCCTAGAAGACTATTGGGCAGTCTCCCAAGGGGTCCAATGAGCATTCAGGAGCCCCATGGCTTGCCTGATTCCTATTGGCCAGGAGGCAAAGGGGTCCAATGAGAGTTTAGTTTAATTATTTAATTATCTAAAGCTCTCACAAAAGGGGAAAGGGGGACACATGTCAGAAGGCTATCACTTATGCTGCTTAATCCCTATTGGCTTGACCTGGGGAGGTCCAATGAGGCAAAAGCCAGACTAACTTAGCAGCTAGGGCTCGCCCAAGAGAGAGAGGGGGCTGATTTTTGCTTGGCATGGAGACTCACACTCACACACTTGACCATGTGTGAAGGGAAAAATACTCTATCTCCTCCCAAGCTTTAATGGAGAGCTCATCACCTACTCCAAGCTTGTGAGATAGAAGCCTACATCAACACTCTCTTGGCATGTGGATGCAAATCCAACCAAGAGCCAAGCTTCAATGCATGCTCATCTTCTCTACCAAGCTAATTACTAAGCTAAGCTATGCTAATATGAGTGATTATGTGAGGAGATGTACTTCTTTCTCGTAAGATACTTCTTTTTCCTCTCAATCTACTCTCATACCCTGCTACCTCTCACCATCTACGAAAGTGTGTGAGGTCTTGGGTCTGAGAACGGGGATAATTCAAGTTGTGTTTGATTAAGTGTTTTGCTTGGTGTATGAAGCTTCCATCTTCATTGCACTAGCTAGTCTTGAAGGAACACAAAGAATTGTATTGTA
Organism: Adiantum capillus-veneris; assembly: GCF_014529385.1. Taxonomy (NCBI): domain Eukaryota; kingdom Viridiplantae; phylum Streptophyta; class Polypodiopsida; order Polypodiales; family Pteridaceae; genus Adiantum; species Adiantum capillus-veneris. Next base: position 116,189,209 of record NC_140954.1, read on the forward strand.
CAATGTCTCTCTTGAGGGGAGAAACCATAATACAAAGCCTTTTGGAGGGGGGACCGGCTCCATGCAAATCCGGTCCTCAACTGTTGTCAATAGCTTAATTGCTCTCTCTTTTGAAAGTATTGTCGATGCTATCTAACTAGGTGTTATGCTTTTTGTTGCTCTCTCCACCCAAGCACTCTTGTAATTCTCATTAGGAATCTATTCTAATGAAATGCCCACTATGTTCATGCTAATTTCCGCTACAAATAAGATTTTAGGCCATTAAATGTTACATTGGTATCAGAGCTCAAGGTTTCTCTTTTCTTGCTCAAGAAGGGAGGTCCTCAAGCTAGCTACAAATGGTTGGTATTATTAATTGCCTGTGAGTAAGTAGAATAGGGATTTTTCAGTCTTTCAGTGCGCCTGCCTTTGTGCAGTTAACGGGGCATCACCGTCGAGAGCTATGGTCTTAATAGTGGAGTCCTACGGGGCTTGCCTACGGCTTAACCACTATTGAGCTATTAGAAGCTTGACAGGAGCCGGTGCTGTTTTGGTGTCGAAAGACCCTCTCTTCTATTCCTTGCAATTAATGGTATTCGAGCCGCGGGTACAGTAGCTTGAGTGCTTTTTCTAAAGGGGTAAAGAGGAGTAGCAACTAGGGCTTGAAGTGCCAAAGTACACCTAAAAAGTTTACACCTAAAAGTTGTTAGAATGGCTGACAATATTAAAGAGAGTGAAATTAATGTTGATAACTTTGATTTTGCTCATGAGCAAGCTACTAATGATGCTTCAATGCTTGTTAATTATCTTGTTTCTAGGCTTCAACAAGCCATGGGCAATCCATCTCTCCAAAGTGAAGTGCAACGGCAGCTCCGTGCTCACGGGATTCTCCAAGCTCATCACCATGACGAGAGAACACCTAGGAAGCCTCCTTGTGAGACTACCAAAAGAGGTCTCTCTCCGATTCGGGAAGAAGAAGAGAATCCATATGAAGGGCTCAAGAACTTACTTCTTGATGATGCATCTCCTTCCCAAAGGAGAACTCAAGAGCCTCCACCGAAGGAACGAGAAAGAAGCGAGTCTCCCGCCACCTCGGCGGAGATGGCTCCACGAAGACGGCGGGCTAAACGCTCTCCATCACCACCAAAGCGGAGAAGACCATCACACTCTTCTCCACGCCATAATTCAAAGAGGGATGATAAAAAGCAAGAGAAGAAAAAGGCGAGAAAGAGGACACCCTCTTCTCCATCTTCTTCATCCTCTTCCTCTTATGAAAGCTATGGTGAAGACGACAAAGATCAAGACAAGAAAAAGGCGAGAAAGAGGTCACCCTCTTCTCCACCTTCTTCAAATTCTTCATCTTCTGAAGAAAGTGATGGTGCAACTTTTGAACCATCAAAAAGAAGAGGCCATAGGAAATCCTATGCCGCATGGAAGAGGTCGTCCAAGCTGAAGAAATTCAAAGAGGGAGGGAAGAGCATCTCTTTCCTTACCTATGATGGCACCTTCGGTGCTACAGACAAAGTTTTGGCCTTTATCCAGCAATTCGATGCGGCGTTTGGAGATGAGGGCTTCACGGAGTCCTCTAAGCTACGCCATGTAGCTATGCACTTTCAAAAGTCCGCCAGACAATGGTGGTCTAGCCTACGAGCCAACGGTGAAGCTCCACGAACATGGAAGGCTTTAAGAGCTTCCATTATGAAGCAGTTCTTGGCCACCGATGCCAAAGACAAAGTACTCACCGAATGGCGAAGCTTAAAGCTCTCTCCCAATGAATCCATCCACAAATATGTAGACAAGTTTTGGGACCTACAACTCAAAGCCACTGTCTTCAAAAAGTTGGATTTTGGAGAGCAAAAGCAACAATTTTGTGCGGGCTTAACCGAAGAAATGGCGGAGTATGTCAACTCCCAAAGGCCACGTACCATATCGGCAGTAATACACCATACTATGGTGGCCTCGCGAATCAATTTCCAAACGGGGGGTAAAAGAAATAATAAGCCCCCGGAAAACAAAGGTTCCAATGAGCCTAAGGGGAAGGACAATGTCCAAAAGTCTCCTAAGGGCAATTCCAACAAAGCTAAAGAGAAGGGAGTTTACAAAGGAAAGAATAAACTCTCTCCTGAAGAGCTTGAGCGTTATCGTAAAGATAACCGGTGTTTCAAGTGCGGCGAACAAGGGCATGCGTACCGCGCTTGTCCCCAAAAGAACAACCGCCAAGATCCTCCTAGAGCTTCTTTGGTTGAAATCCAAGAGGAGGAGATTCACCAAACTCACCACAAAGGATCTCCTCTATGCCATGCTTGGGGAAAGGTAAGAGAACATGATGCTTTTATTCTCTTTGACCCTGGTTCTACTCACAATTTCATATCTATGGAGTTAGCCACCAAGCTAGGCATACAATCCTACGAGATGGGAGATATCCTACCCGCAGACAGTACCTTCAAGAGGCAAGAAGCTTCAGTCACTCCCTTAATCGGGAAATTGAGGCTTCATGTCCAAGGCTATGTGGACAAAGAGGATTTCTTTATCTCTCCTCTCAAGCATGAGGATGTAATCCTAGGGGCACCATGGTTTGACCGTCTGGCTGCCCATGTTAAATTTCCTGAAAGGAGAATCTCCTTTAAGTTCAGGGAAAAGGACATGTATATAGATGCTAGGGAGATGGGTAACACCATCCCCATTGTACATACACCAGCTTTCAACAAGTCAATAAAGAGCTCTATTTCCGTGTACATGATTTTTGTTAAAGATTCTCAAAATGAACCTAATGCTTTAGCAAAAGAAAATAAAAGCAACCAAAAGGAATTAGAGTTATCCAATTTTCTCAAGGGGTTTCAAGATGTCTTTATTGACGACATCCCTTCTGAGCTACCTCCTAAACGAGGTAATGACGACCATGCAATTGAACTTATTCCAGGAAGTTCACCGCCTAACAAACCTCCTTATAGAGTTTCTCAAGCTCAACAAGAGGAGATTATGCGGCAAGTGCATGAGCTAATTGAGAAGGGCATGGTTAGGCCTAGCTCATCTCCATTTTGCTCACCTGTGCTATTAGTGCAAAAGAAAGACGGCACATATCGTATGTGTGTCGACTATAGAGCACTAAATAGGATCACTATCAAGAATAGGTTTCCCGTTCCACGGGTAGAAGACCTATTTGATAAGCTACAAGGATCGACCTACTTCAGTAGGATTGACCTAAAAAGTGGCTATCATCAAATAAGGATAGTTGATCAAGACATTGTAAAGACCGCATTTCGTACTACATTTGGTCTTTACGAATACATTGTCATGCCTTTTGGCTTGACTAATGCACCAGCCACATTTAACCGCTTGATGGAGAAGCTGTTCAGACCTCATCGAACCTTCACTGGAGTGTTCTTTGATGATATTATCATCTACTCTAATTCATTAGAGGAACACAAGCAACACCTCCAGGTAATATTTCAAGTTTTAAGAGAGAATAAACTTTATGTTAATCGAAAGAAAAGTGAATTTTTCTTGCAAGAGATTCAATATTTAGGTCACATTATCTCTCAAGATGGAATCCAAATGGATCCATCCAAGTTAGAGGTAATAAAAGGATGGCCTAAACCAAGGAATCTTCATGAACTAAGAAGCTTTATAGGTATGTGTGCATACTATAGACGCTTCATAGAAAAGTTCTCACAAATTGCGGGACCATTACATGACCTAACAAAGAAAAATGTTAGGTATACGTGGTCTGCTAAGGAGAACAATGCTTTCGAAAAGCTTAAAGAAAAGCTTATCTCTCAACCTGTGCTTACACTACCGGATCTCTCAAAACCATTTGAGGTCCAATGTGATGCTTGTGGTGATTGCCTTGGAGCTGTTTTGCTCCAAGAAGGGCACGCCATAGGCTATGAGAGTCGAAGGCTCGACCCTGTTGAGCAAGCTCTAGGCATATACGAAAAAGAACTCCTTGCAGTTCTACATGCCTTAGACTCATGGAAGCACTATTTATTGGGGACTCCTTTCATTCTGCGAACGGATCACCAAAGTCTTAAGTACTTCATGACGCAGACCAAGCTCTCCGACAAACAAATGAGGTGGGCAAATTTCCTTTCGCAATTTCATTTTCATATTGCTCACATTGCTGGCAAGCATAATCAAGTAGCCGATGCACTCTCAAGACGACCGAGAGTGAATGCGGTTTCCATAGCAACTCACAATGATCTATCTTCAATGATAGATGAGTATGCTATTGATCCCGATTTTAGAGATGTGATTTCAGCCCTTGCATTAGGGAAGAAAGAAGAACCATTTACTTTACAAGATGGTTATCTTCTCTATGGCAATCGACTATGCGTTACTAACTCACTACGTGAGAAAGTAATGTATGAATCTCATGCTCCCCCATATGCGGGGCATAGAGGGATTCAGTCTACCCTAAAGGGAATTGAAACATATTTCTATTGGCCTACCATGAAAGTGAACATACATGAGTATGTTTCCAAATGTGTGGTATGTCAAAAGACAAAATTTGATAGAGGGAAGCAACTTGGATTGCTTCAACCCTTGCCAATCCCTAATTCACCGTGGGAGAGCATATCCATGGATTTTATCTTTGGATTGCCTAAGTCTATCCATGGGAATACGGGAATATGGACGATAGTAGACAGGTTCAGTAAACAAGCTCATTTTATACCTGTCAAAAAGACTATCAAAGCCCATCAAATGGCAACCCTCTTCATTTCACAAATTTTCAAGTACCATGGCTTGCCAATGTCCATAGTGTCGGATAGAGATCCTAGAATGACCAGTAATTTCTGGAAGGGTCTCTTTGAGAATTTAGGAACAAGGCTAAACTTCTCTTCGGCCTATCATCCACAAACTGATGGCCAAAGTGAAATAGCTAACCTAACTATTCTCGATCTACTAAAAGCCTATGTAACGGAAGTAGATCAAAGATCCCAATGGGAGAAGTACTTACCCTTAGTAGAGTATGCTTACAATAACACTGTACATACTTCTACAGGAAAAGCACCTTTCGAGGTAATTGAGGGAAGATCAAAAAGTCCCTTGCTACTTAAGGTACATGGGAAGATCTTCGCTGCAGATGAGTATAGCCGAGACCTACAACAATCTTTCCAAAAGATTAAGGATGCTATCTCTATCTCACAGCAAAGGCAAAAGGCTGCTGCTGACAAGCACAGAAGAGCCCAAGCCTTTAAAGAAAACGATTGGGTCTTGTTAAAGTTTCCCAAGGCTCAATTAAGGCACACGACGGGCAAGAATCCTACGGGCCACCAAAAGTACTATGCTAAACTAGCAAAAAGGTACTATGGTCCCTTCCAGATTCTTAGGCCAATCAATGAGATGGCCTATCAACTTAAGTTGCCCAATTATTGGCTCATACACAATGCTTTTCATGTGAGCCTCTTAAAGCCTTACAAAGGAGAGCCACCTCAAGAACCAACTATTGAAGACCCACCGGAGATCGAGGACCACGAGGAGGTGCTGCAGCCCGAGTCCATTCTCCGACATGAAGACAAGGTATTAAGAGGCGGTAAGACTATCCGACGATATCTTATTAAGTTTAAGAATTATCCTTTTGAAGATGCTAGATGGATGCAAGGCATACAATTAAAGGATAACCTAAACCTTGTCAATGCTTACAATGCTTCCCAAGAGTAAGCAAATGTACAAAATGTTAAAAATGAACAAAAATTTTTGTCTTATAAGACTCTCTTTTTCTTTATTTGTTCACAAAAATGAAGTAGTATGCATGCTTAGATCAAGTTTGCGGAGACGACGTCTCCCGAACACCAAGTAGAGCTTGTCACTCTACTATGGAAGACTGATAGGACTAATGTGCAGACATGCTTGCGGCAGCCTCAGGCTCTCAAGCGCCAAATGGACTAGTCATCCATTATGGAATGATGTCGTAGGGTAACATAGGGATCCTCTACCCGCTAAGAAAAGGACTCATGCATATGCTTTATCTTCTCTACACCATAGTCGAGGACGACTATGATTTCAAGAGAGAGGTAATGTCATAATAATCAATATCTAATTCTCCTAAATGATTTTCTCATATTAAACTGATCATTTAATGTGGGGAAGTGCCAAGGGAGAAAAAGCTAGAATATTGGTTAAGTTAGCAGACCGGCCACAGTAGGGATCCAAAGGAGGGAAAATAGGGATCCAAAGGGGGGGCCATCTGCAAAAGAGCCATGTGAAACAATGGGCTAAAAAGACCCTAAGGTTCAGCCCATTAAGACTTCCAAAATGCTAAGGTTCCAAAATTCAAAGGTTGTGTCCAAAGGTCAACCTTAGGGAAAATTGGATGCTTAGTGTGTGCCCAAAAAGTCTTTCTACATCCCTACATGGGAGGGGGCGAGCCCCAAAGCTAGGGGATGAGAGAGAAAGCCACACACACACACACAGGCTCCCTTTACACAAAGGGAATGAGGGACACATGTCAGCTCCCTAGGCCAGATGCCCACAAGGTGTGCCCAATTCCTATTGGAAGACCCTTGAAGTGGACCAATGAGAATTAGGCTAGAGTAAATCTAGTTTAATTAATTTAAAAACATTTAATAAAAGAAACCAATAAGAATTAAGTGTCCTAGAAGACTATTGGGCAGTCTCCCAAGGGGTCCAATGAGCATTCAGGAGCCCCATGGCTTGCCTGATTCCTATTGGCCAGGAGGCAAAGGGGTCTAATGAGAGTTTAGTTTAATTATTTAATTATCTAAAGCTCTCACAAAAGGGGAAAGGGGGACACATGTCAGAAGGCTATCACTTATGCTGCTTAATCCCTATTGGCTTGACCTGGGGAGGTCCAATGAGGCAAAAGCCAGACTAACTTAGCAGCTAGGGCTCGCCCAAGAGAGAGAGGGGGCTGATTTTTGCTTGGCATGGAGACTCACACTCACACACTTGACCATGTGTGAAGGGAAAAATACTCTATCTCCTCCCAAGCTTTAATGGAGAGCTCATCACCTACTCCAAGCTTGTGAGATAGAAGCCTACATCAACACTCTCTTGGCATGTGGATGCAAATCCAACCAAGAGCCAAGCTTCAATGCATGCTCATCTTCTCTACCAAGCTAATTACTAAGCTAAGCTATGCTAATATGAGTGATTATGTGAGGAGATGTACTTCTTTCTCGTAAGATACTTCTTTTTCCTCTCAATCTACTCTCATACCCTGCTAGCTCTCACCATCTTCGAAGGTGTGTGAGGTCTTGGGTCTGAGAACGGGGATAATTCAAGTTGTGTTTGATTAAGTGTTTTGCTTGGTGTATGAAGCTTCCATCTTCATTGCACTAGCTAGTCTTGAAGGAACACAAAGAATTGTATTGTACAATGTCTCTCTTGGGGGGAGAAACCATAATACAAAGCCTTTTGGAGGGGGGATCGGCTCCATGCAAATCCGGTCCTCAACTGTTGTCAATAGCTTAATTGCTCTCTCTTTTGAAAGTATTGTCGATGCTATCTAACTAGGTGTTATGCTTTTTGTTGCTCTCTCCACCCAAGCACTCTTGTAATTCTCATTAGGAATCTATTCTAATGAAATGCCCACTATGTTCATGCTAATTTCCGCTACAAATAAGATTTTAGGCCATTAAATGTTACATTTTATGTTGATGCGTGAGAGCTATGCTATGGATGTCCGTCGCGGTGATCCGCAAACATTAGCGCCGTTGCCGGGGAATGCACCTTAGGTGATGAGTGACCAAGTGCGCAATTAGCTTCCTTGAAAGAAGATTAATCCACAAATCCATTTTACACCTCAGTTTGACTGCTAGACAGGGGTTTAGAGCTTAGTGGAGTCTAGAGTCAGTGGACTAGCTAGATCCTCTCTTAGGAGATTTAGGGAGCTGTGAGTGAGAGTGTTCAAAGCATTTTTGCTCTTCAATTTCTCTAATTCGATTGAGTACTGAAATTTCACCAAAAATCCGTCTTGTTTGTTTTGTTTGATTCATTTCTTTATGTTCTTTCATTTATGTACTTAGGAGTAGGATAAGTAAATCACATTCCAGTCAGATTTGGGGCAAAAGTTAGAGTCGAGAAGTCTAAAAACCATAACTTTGGCAAAAAAAAAAGGCCATAAGACTCTGAAATTTAGAAAATCTGACCAAACAAGGTTGATATTGATTCAAATCACAAATTGGTAGCACAAAACACTGGGAAACACTTATCAGAGGGAGCAGACAAAATTTCATCAAATTTGGCCCAGGTACTACGATCGCGATCGGTGTACCTCTGTGCCAGAATTGGACAAGATTTGTTGTGTGCCTTCCTGATAAGATTCTAAACAAGTTTGCCTAAAGCAACCACAACCAAAAACATCAAAAATCAAGGAAATCAGGCCACTTGGGTAAAACTAGCATGATAGACCCAGAAAGAGCAAAATCTTGGCTTTTGGTGATCCAAATGCAAAAAGACTTGGGGGATAGCCTTTAAACATCAGTGTCTACAATCGCGATCGGTGTACCTAAGTGCCAGATTTTGACCAGATTTCATCTGTGGGATCCTCAGGTGTATACAAACATAAAAGTCTAAAGGACCTAGAGCCAGAAACCTCAAAATATGTGTTAAACCATCTGAATACAAATCCAAGTCAAAACTGCTAAACTGGCATAGAAATTGACTTTCAATAGACCAAAACACATCAAAACTGGGAAGAAACCATGCAGAGGGATATCCTGTACACAGGACAACCTCAGATAGCTTTCAAATCCCAAAACAAACACCAAAATCAAGTCAAATTGACAGATTCAGGAAAACAGACACCTCCAACCAAGAACTGGTAAAAGCTTGACTTTTAGGAGTCTGAATACAAAAGTATTAGGTGGGTAGCCTTAAAATAGCCTAATGAACAAGATGGTAAAGTTTCATCAAATTTGGGTTCAGAAGTACGATCGCGATCAGTGTACCTCTGGCCCAGATCTGACTCATGTTTGGCCTATTCATAGATTTAGACTATTTAAGATATCGGGAGTTGTCAAAACCCAAATTGGACATACCGTCAACAATCTGCAAGAAAAATTGTGCGGAAGTCATTGTGAAATTGTTGAATCTGCTGACAGTTGGAATGATACAGTGATCTCATAGCCATCAAGTGTATTCATTTGCAGAGACTGATCAAGTAACAATCCATGCAGTCACGAGAGTTGGAAGATCACTCCATCTCCAGGTAAGAGGTTTGGATTCAGTCGGTAATTCCACTTTCTTTATGTTTTTGAGATCGGGAAAACAAATCAACAACCAACACTGAAATTTAGCGGATCAAGCAAGTGTTTTATCAACGGAGGAGAGTGTAAACCAAGGTGTAGTACGACCGTTAGAGACGATCCCTGAGGAAAGTATTTCCGATACTTCTTCAGAGAGATCTTACGAGTATTTCACGGAACACTTAGGACATTTAAAACTAAACGAAAGAGAAAACATGGCAGCAGGACCATCAGACCCTTCGGCCACAATGAAGCTATTGTTCATCAACTATCAGTATGACAACAAGCAAGGTGCCAAGATCTACAAAGATGGTATGGACAGCTATTGTGTGAAAATAGAAGATAGACCAAGTGAGTTCAAGGACTTAGTGCCTGTGAGCTATAGCGGAGATAGATACCTAGATGACGAAGGTATCATGTACTTGGTAGTCCTAAATCCTAACGTTGTGGACAAGTGGGGATTGACGGGCACGAAAGCCAAAGTAGATGAGGAATCTGAGGAGAAAGCTCCAACAATGAGCTTCCCTAATGCGAGGTTAAGGCGAGAAAACAAAACTTTGAGAGTCAACACAGACAACGTCTACGTGGGGTTATACAAATATAATAATGGAGAGGAAGATATCTATTATAGATGTGAGGAACCCTACGTCGATGAGTTGACAGAGCGGAAAAGACTTTATGTCTTCACCTACACAGAGGGATCAAAAACAAAAATTGTCGCATACGACAAATATGGAAGACGATACGCAGCAATCGATAAAAAGGAGTTGGAAGGATATACGTACTTTGGTGGACCACTCCACCATTATTATGTCACTCCAAGCCCTCTAAGACCATCACCTACAATTGTCATGCCAGACCCGATGGCAACAGGTGGAGAGAGGACTCATGTAGCGGATTCTTTCAGTCAACCTCATTATTCTATGCCAAGCCCCATGGGAACATTACGTTCCAGAGAATCAATGGTTACGAATCGAGGTAGCGCGGTTCCTATCTCTACACATACTGTAGTAGGTCCAACATTTGCAGCAACACCATCACGCTTGCCTCCTAGTAGTAGATTCGTGGCAGGGGAGCCACGAGAGAAACCCACGACATCCATGATGTACGAGAACGATTAAGTCAAGACGCGGGAGCATTGAGATTGGTCGCTGGACCAAAGACGGATGAGGCCATCCCAGGTAGCGAAGTGCATGCCAAAGAAGTATAGCGGATCAGGGGATCCCTATGCCCATGTGTCGCTCTTCAAGCAAGTCTTAAGAGCAGAGCAGATCACTGATTTTCATACTCAATATGAAGGATTCGGGCTGGCCTTAACGTGGTTTCAACCTTTGAACCCTGAAACTTGTCTGAATATTGAACATGTATTGCGGGAGTTCGCGGAAGAATTCTCAAAAAGGGGTATAAAGCATAATACTGTATCGCAAATATATGCTTTTAAACAAAAGGAGAACGAAAAAGTGAAGGAAGCATCCTTGAGATTCAAGAAATACATCAAGAGGTGCACAGGGAGAGAATTACTGCAGGACGAGAGATTGCTTGTTCTCTTCATTGAAGGACTTAGAAACGAAACCTTGAAAAAAGACCTTCACTTGAAAGCTTGTAGCTCATTTGAACAGGTTACAAGGGAAGCGTTATATCTTGTTGATAACTGCAAAGCATATGGGGAAGTGTCAGAGGATACTAATTCAGTAACCAGTGGCTCTTCATCTATTAAGAGTGAACCCTCTGCCAAGAAAGAGGCTCAGGCTTCTTTGATGCCAATGGCTGACCAAATGATAGAGGAAGTAACGAAGAGAATGCAGCAACATATGAGATCAAATCCGAGGATGAGACAGCCTCAGATGAGGAAATGTGACATATATGGGGGAAATCACCCGACGTCGTGGTGCACACAACAGCCGAAAGCACCAGTTGCGAATGGATGAGTACTGAAATGGTGCGCCATAGAGCAAAAATGGAAAAACCATGGCACGGATGAGTGTTTTTACAACAAAAACTATGTGAGGGAAAGGCAGTATGGACCTCCAGCAAGACCACCCCAGCCACCTCCTCCAAGATATCAAGTTGGGCCGAATGCGAATATGGTAGCAGGAGAAGACAGACCTCAACCTGTGTTGGGTCAACAACCTCCATTACCACAAAAAAATAGGGCCATGATTAGGTATGCTCAACCTTACGAAGCATCACCAGGAATAAATAGTACGCCTCAAATTTCTTATTACGAGGAGCCGATTGAGCATTACGTAACTGAACCTGAACCACAGATGTATGCAGACAAAGCCTATCAACCGTGGGGAAATAACGAGGATATGGCACCACCAACGTATGTAACTTAACCTTCGAGGGACCAATATTTGGTGGATGAAAGAACGCTTATGTTCATTGCGAACCAGAACTACAAACCGAGAGGATATCCTAATAGGGCGAGACAACCTATGGGACCACCTCCTCAAAATTAACAACCAATTGGACCGTGCTATAGCTGTGGAAGTACTGATCATTGGGAGTGTAATTGTCCTTTCAAAGGCGAAAGAGTGAAAATTTTTGGGTTTTGTGACGGGTGTGGTGTGAATCACATACTGCCAGATTGCCCAAGGAATACGGACAACAAAGGAAAAACAACTATAAATATTATGGGAGTGTTACCAAGTGAAAGCAGTGGATCAGAAACCGAACCCATGATCCAGATCAATGCGGTAACTAGAGCCCAAACCAAGGACGTAGAGAAAAACAAGCCATTGGTAGAAAAGGTCGAGATGCCAATATCCACAAAAAACGAGAGTTTATTTGTGAGATCCTAGCGGAAATCCTGGAAGGCGAAACGAGACAGAATGAAAACAAAAAGGATAAAAACCCAAATTGCCATGCAAAATGAGTTACATGAAACGAAAGAGCAACTGAAACAAGAAAAAGATAGTAAAACTGCTAAGGACAATAACAAGCCGAGGAAATCATCCTCAGGGGGATCAGTCTTGGTCGAGAAAGTGCTAGAGCCTTTAGATGCTCTATTACAAGCGTATGAAGCAAGGCTAAAAACAAACCAAACCTTAGAGCAGATATGGTTGACTTATCCTCAACCAAAAGTGGAAATGAAGCGTTTGGAAATGTGTAAACACCTCATTGAAACAGCCCAGGCATTGATGGAACCTAATGCGATTAGAACCCTAGAACAAGAAGTGCTGATTCACAAAGAGCGAGAAAAACTGAAGATCGATGAATCAGAACAAGCAAACGAACCCAGGCCTGAAACGAGATTGTCATTGGATCATCGAGTGGTGCCGAACACCACTGATGATGCTAAGTCAATGACTATGATGCCAATTCCAGAAGTGGAAGAACCATGGCCACAACACTTATGGGAAACCATCAAAAATAGAAAGAACGGGAGCGAGACATTACAGTCTGCACCGATTCCTGAGGTTAATATGGACAATGAATTTTATCCAGGAGATATACAATCGTTGTATGGAGATGCAGGAACGTAGGTTTTGATGGAAAGCAAAGCTCAATCCCTGAAAACCCTGCCTTAATTTATAGGTGAGCACGAGGCAAAATTGGAGATAAGGTTAGTCCCATCCCAGATAAGAACTAGTCCACAAATGATTGACTCAAAAAGTCTTCAAGAGATGCTGTCGACACCTGTAACATGCACAATTACCCTGTCAGAACTCTTGAAAGTCAGACCACACTTATGGGAAGACATGGAAAAACATTTGGAGAGCAAGGGAATAAAGATTCCTCTTCAAACAAACCCTACGGTAGAAGAAAACAAACGGGAGGGTCAACCCAAAGCCCAACCTCTGCCCATAAACAAGGTCGAAGATTACTGTGAAGGAGAGGAAGGTAATACAACCTTACGTGTCGAATATCAGGCTATAAAGACGATAGCTATCCTAGACAGTGGGGCGGGAGTTGCGATCGCTACAAAGCAAATCTAGGAGAAGTGGAACCGTCCAGCTCTCAGAAAGACGAGAATGAAACTGCAACATGCAGATGGGTATGTAGAGAGACCATTGGGAATCCTGGACCAAATAGTTGTAACTTCGTGTGGGATTAACTTTGAGCACACATTTGCCGTGATAGATTTTAGGAAAACAAACAACTTTGACATTATTTTGGGGCGACCTTTTATGCGTCAACTCAAAATGATACAAGATTGGGGGTACAACCAAATTTACTTAAGGCATGAGGAACTAATAACGAAAATCAACATGAAAGCTCACAGCTATAGAGACATTGCAAAAACACCAGTGCAAGAATTTGTTTCAACCACAGTGAATGGAAAAGAAATACCTGCGTGGTTACAAACAAAAGCACATGTCTGGATGTGTGGAGCATCTGATTGTGGAGACTTAATAAAAGAGGAATGTGCGTTGGAAAGATCTGTAGAGACGAGGCTTATCTCCTAGAACCTTTCCCTGAACATTTATTTGAGCCATTTGGGTGGACTCAAATATTGTCCACCTTGGGATGTATACGTTAACGAATGCACACCTATTTATGACAATGAAGGTACGACCTAGTAACGTTGCAAATGGCTAGCGTCATCCTTGAGTCAGGGTCAGATAGCGAGGAACAGGAAGAACCACTACGTGAGACTAATGATAAAAGAATAGTTGATGAGATATCTGTAGTGGACGATAGGAATCGAATAGAGGAGGAATTCACAGATTCACTAAGCGATGACCTCCCATCACTGGGTGATGAAACCCAGATGATAGATGTTGATGACAAAAGATCAAATGGATCAGAGATGAATATGAAGTACATATCGAGACCGGACAGGTTTTACGAGTTTCCTAACCAAAAACCTAGTCGACAAGAGCGGTATAGATCAAAGAGAACAAGGAAATCAAGAGCGAATAAGCATAAACCCATGCCTCTTGTCAATGACAAAACGGGATATCTAAGGCTTGTAAAAGCTGACGATTGTGTCAAAGACAAGGTCACTGGCAGGTTTATCGGAACTAAACCATGGAAAAACAACAAGAAGAACAAGCGCGAAAAGCAAACGAATGAGACACCTAAGGAGGGGGAAACAATGTCTAGAATGACCAAAACAAAGAGGAAAACCGAATACAATAAACTCAAACGGACCCTCAAAGACATATGGACAATTGAAATGAAAACAGATGAGGAAACGAATTCTGACAAGATGGATGTGCCGTCCCATTATAAGAAGTATGGCATTTTTGCATTCAGGGTAATGGCTTTTGGCTTAACGAATGCACCAGCCACATTTCAAAGGCTGATGGGTCATGCTTTTAAAGAATATCTAAGACAGTTCTTAGAAATTTACATGGATGACTTGTGCGTTCACTCTCTCGTAAGATTGGAGCACATAGAGCACTTGACCAAAGTGTTCGAAAAATGCGGACTGTATCGGATTTGCCTGAATCCGGAGAAATGTGTCTTCATGGTAAGACAAGGCAAAATATTGGGACATATAGTGTCTAAAAATGGTATTTCGACAGACATGGAGAAGATCGGCGTTATTTTTTATCTACCCTGATCAGTAAAGGTAAAGAAGGTAAAGGCATTTATGGGCCATTGTGGATATTATCGCAGATTTATCTACTCATACGCTATAATTTCAAAACCACTTTACGTGTTGATAACTAAATTTGAGTGGACAGATGAGTGCGAGAAAGCTTTTCAAAGTTTAAAGCAAAGATTCATCTCCGCTCCAATTTTGAAGGCTCCGGATTGGGAAAAGATATTCCATGTCCATGTAGATGCATCAGCATTTGCTATAGGATGCATACTTGCACAACCTGGAGAAAACAACATGGATTTTCCAATCAGTTACTCCAGTAGACAACTGAACAGCGCAGAGAATAATTACACAACAACTGAATGGGAGGGTTTGGGTATGATCTATGCTGTGAAAAAGTTTAGACATTACCTACTTTCTAAAAAAATTTTATTCTTCGTTGATCACCAAGCAGTGCTGTACTTGGTAAAAAAACCTTATAGTACAAGATGGATTGTACGAAAAAAGGAACTACACACCAAAGAGCGGATCGTTTATCTAGAATGGTGCATGAAGAAAACCCTGTAGGAGTGGATGATGATTTGCCAGATGCATATCTATTCAACATGGAAATAATTCCAAGATGGAGTGAGGATGTAATTCCTTTGTTGACTATTGGGTCATTGAATTTGACAAGACAACCATCTACCATTGCAGCATCTAGATCATTGGTAATGCTGGCTGGAAGGCTATACAAACAAGGATCGGATCAAATCCTTACGTTTTGTGTCGAATCAAGTGAACAGGACATGTATCTACACCAGTCTCATATGCAAACCACAAGGATTCACAATGGGCATGCACAGACGTATCAAAGATTGATGAGAATGGGTGTATATTGGCCGAAAATGCAACAAAGTGTTCATATGCATATCAAATAATGTGATAGCTGCACTTTTCAAAAGCCGATAGAACACGCGACTCTATTCAAATTATCTGTAGCGCCCCGATGGAGTAACTACATTGTTGAATACCTCACCACCGGGCTACTACCTGAAGGGATGAGTAGATCACGTATCAAAACGATCCCGAAAGAGGCAGAAAACTATGTATTGATTGAGGAAAATCTTTATAACAGGGGAAAAGACAATCAATTGAGAATGTGTGCGACGAAAGCGGAATATGTTCCTATCTTAGAGCAAGCACATGACGGACAAGCTGGAGGACATTTCTCAACTGACAAAACGGCCAAAGCAATTCTTATTGCTGGCATATGGTGGCCCACACTATTCATGGACGCCGAAGAGTTTGTGAAACGATGTGATGATTGCCAGAGGACAAAGATTCCTAGAGCACGAGATGACATGCCCTTGAGGCCAATGATGGGGGCAAGGCGTTTGCGAAATGGGGAATAGATTTTGTGGGACCAATTGTGCCTCCTGGATATAAAACGCACGCTCAATACATTATTGTGGCAACATATTATCTCACAAAATGGGTTGAAGCAAAATCAACAACCAAAAATGATGCCAAAACGACAGCACAATTTTTGTATGAGAACATTTTCACTAGGTATGGCTTACCAATAGAGATAGTGAGCGATAGAGGGACTCATTTCGTCAATGAAGTGATCAAATTCCTATTGGATGAATTCATGGTAATTCACAGGAAGTCAGCTCCCTATCATCCACAAGCTAACGAGGCCAAGCAAAAAGTACGAATAAGATTTTGGTGACAATTCTCACAAAAATTGTTAGTGAATCGAGAGCTGATTGGGATTAGAAGCTGCATTCAGCTTTATGGACTTATAGAGTAGCGTACAAAACCTCAATCGGAACGACTCCGTTCAACATGGTTTATGGAATTCAAGCAATTTTGCCACTTGAATTTCTTATACCCACACTTCGGGTAGCTAAAGATTTAGAATGGATGGGTCATGAATTATCCGACCAAATAGAAAACTTGGAAAAATTGGATGAAACTAGATTGAGAGCGGTTGCATCGATCTACGCGCAAAAACGAAACATGAAATCATTCTTTGATCAACATGTTATCAACAAGGAATTTGCTACGGGGGACTACGTCTTAATGTATACCCTGAAACAACATTCCCGGAAACTAAAAAAGCGAGGCAATGGACCCTATGTGATTCATGACATATCATCTAGCGGTGCCATTAAGCTTGCCACATTAGAGGGAGAGGAGATGCCAAATTGGATTAGTGGCTGCAGATTAAAGAAGTATAACCTACCACTAACCTCAGAGATGCTTGCCAAAATCCACGCTGCGAAGGAGCGCAAGAACAAAGCAATTGAGACAAAAGCTCAAGCACAAGAGGAGGCCAGGGTCAGGATTTTAAACCAAAAACAGAAATTGCAACACCAAGGACTTCCTCAATCAGCAGATACGGCTCAAATTCCTCTTTCTATAATTCACACTGACGAGCAATGGGAAATAGGGATCGATGTTCGCATCAATGTCAAACTTTCGAATGGCAGATATCAACGAGCATTGATCAACACGGGAGTAAGAGTCAATGTGGTCAATTTCTCCACTTACAAGATCCTTACGGATGAACCCCTAGTGCAATCCACACGAGATTTACAAGCCGCAAACGGGGCAACAATGCCAACATTGGGGATAACAAACTTACCAATCAATATTGATGGAAATAGTTGCCCTCATCATTTTTTTGTAATGAAAGACGGAGAAATCAGAGAATCAATATGTTTGGGAGTTCCATGGATGAGAACGTACAATGCAATTACTGAACGGTCAGAACATGCGTTGATGTACACACACAACTCTAACACGTACATGAATCCATTACATCAAAACAGATCACTCGTGGCCGATTACCCCAATCGACAAAAAGCAATCAGCCCATCAGCCAGAAACACCGAAAACGGCTGTTTGGAAAGTTTGGATAAAGAAAACCGTCATGCAGAACAAATAGAGACAGATATGGATACCCAAGGCACAACTTCCGACGAAAGCAACACAGTATCAAAGACCTTCAAGAGCTAATCCAGAGTGGATATGGCAACCAAAGTTGGAGACAACCAAAAATTCAAGGACAAAGATCGAACGGAGGCCAAAAAGTCAACTCAGGAAGCCTGAACTAACAAAATGGCAATGGAAACCTAAGAAAATTCAAGAACCTACATCAAAATCGGCCAATATGACAACAACTAAATACAAATGGGTTCCAAAACTGGTTGCCATAAAAAAACCGACAATCAAGGAGAGAGCCATTGAACTGCAAGCTCTTTTGTTCCATAAACAGCTAGCCTCGCCATCAACAGCCACTGAGAATTACACTTTTCTTCCCAATGCATTGTCTCAAACATGAGGATAGGGCCACATTACACGGCCGTGCATAGACACATATTTCAAAACCCATGCACATGCACATAACCTTCGTCCGGGATGACTCAGTTTAGGAAGGGGGGAGTAACTGCTGAATCTAGCAGCAGTCAGGACCATTGAGGGGTCCAATGTGTATATATGTACATAATGCGTGTGTTTGTTGTGTTCTTCATTTTTTAGAGTTCAATTTCGAACAAAGTTGATCAAAATCTGGCATTTTTTAGCGTTTTTATCATCCAACTAGCATAATAATGAGCTGGAATGACAAAATCTGGAGCATTGGGATGCTTCTAGTGAAATATATGCTTAGGGGTGAGTATAATAATTTTTGACTAATTTTCATCAGTTAATAAGTAATTTCAATTTATTTCATTTGATTTTCGTTAATAATTTTACAAAAATTAAAAAATATCGCCCACAATGTCGGAATCAAGTTCTGGAAACAAACGCCGAAGTATCATGATAAGGTTATCAAGCATGGAAGATATGAAGCTAATCTGAAGATGTCGAATTTCAGCCTTAGTGATCATGACCACATTTTGCCAGAATCGCATCAAATGGTCATATGACGCCAGAATGACGAACGGTTCGACCCACAGATGGTATGTAGATTATCTCGAGAGCAAAGGTAAGGAAAATCAGCCCTATGTCACGAAAACCTCGGGGAGATATAGGTCAGGTAGGCCAAAGTTCTAGCTCATTGTTCATTTTCACATTTTGAGAGAGAAGAAGAGAGCTTCTTGACCTAGAGCGAGCTGCCACATTTCTACCCCGTACGGACAGTCGGAGCCACCATATCATACCAGATTTCACAGGTATGTTCCTTATCAAGTAAAGATCGGTTCTATTACGCATGCAAGAGCGAATCATTGCACGAACGGGCGAATGGATCAAATCAAAGTCGGATTGAGTCAAATAGGTTAAGGGCCCTTAGAGGCATCAAAACAAAACTTTTTTCAAGCACAGAACACATCAGGGTGCTCGCCACAATGCCAAGAACCAGGCCATATGATCAGTTCTCAGTTTGGTGGTGGTACAACGATCGCGATCGGTGTACCCCATTGACCGAACTTGACACAGAATTTGCAAAAAACCTTCCCTCAGCTTCGCCAACAAACTACAGGTGTCAGAATTCAATTTGGTAATTATGGTACGATCGCGATCGGTGCCCCCAGATGCAGGTTTTGAAAATTTTGGCTTGGCCCAGGCTTAGGACTCAGTGAAAGATACACTCTCTTGAATTTTCATGGAAAATGCACAAGTTTTGCTCATAGAATGGGTCAAATTTGTCAAACACAGCCGAAACGGGAAAATTTGACCTACGACTACCAAAATTCGATTGAAAATTATGACGGGTGGTTTGAAAGGCATACCTGTCTGACAAGGAGTCGGTACTGTAGTGGAAAACCCCAAATGGATCTCAGTGTCCCCTACAACAACGAAGATGACCATTTCAGTCTCGAGTGATCACACAAGGGAAGAATTTGGCCGAACTAATTTCAAAGACTAAAAGGCGACTTAAAGATACCCAACTTCCCATTGGTATCCAAAGAATGCCTAAAAAAACCACAAGTCTGGAAAATCTCCAAAGACGGGGTAAAAAGTGCTTGATCAGGTCAAAATCAGACAGCGGAGTAGGCTGGTGATAGCAACACATCATGGAAGCAGTAAAATCTCAAATACTAACATCACCTAACTCCAGGCTCCAACCAGAAATCATCAGGAAAACCAAATATGGTTAGACTTAGTAATAAGGTCAAACAGTGAGAAATTGCTCTAATTTGTTCATTTTAAGTCCAAACTTGAAAATAAGTCATCAGTGGGCTAGGCAGGCATAGGGGACCAAGGCCATCCAGTTTTCACCCAAAAAAGCCCATATACTACAATCGCGATCGGTGTACCTCAGCATCAGAATTTGACCAAAACCTAACAGATCCCTTGTACATATTTTGTTCAAGTCACCCATCAAGTTTCAAACCAATTGGACATCAAAACCCATGAAAAATCAAAGTCTAGTCCAAAACTCCCTTGTAACCCAAAATTGGGACTTACAAACTCAAAAGTGGTTCAAATAAAACACAGAGTGGATCAGAATGACCCTCTAGCTATCAACAAACCACTCATGTGATTAGATCTCATTTTGGCCTCTGTACTACGATCGCGATCGGTGTACCTCAGGCCAAGATTTGGCTCAGATTTCAATCAGTCTTAGCTCTAGTCTCCCTAGTCCCACTGGTGAAATATGGACAAGAACGGATGAAATTTGTTTAAGTTATGATCAATTTTAACTTTTGAACTGCTTTTTACTAAAAGTCTAAATGCTACTGGTTGCAAAAGGAAAATCTTGTCAGCTTGTGATTCTATTGACACAGAATGCCTTGCCAAAAGAAAGAAAGGCAGTGGATAGCTGCACCATATGAAGTGGATGAGCTTGCTACAAATGAAAAATCTCACATCTTGGATGAAATACTATCTCAGATCCCGGCTCACATTTTCATCGCAATGTTTAGGGATGCTGATGGTGACATGGTAAAGACAACTATCATGCCATGGGAAATATGGAATCTCCACCGAAGGCCAGAGGTCACAGAAGCAGTGCGGGCTATACATTTGGAGCAGTTTTTCAAATTGCAGCCATGGGGAATAGACTTCATGAGGGCCCACGAGCTCATGAGCTTGATACAATATGATGGGCAAGCAATGCTCACCGACAAGGATGGTTCGAAGGTAAAGGTAAAGATCACAAAAGAAATCATCAACGAAGCTTTACATTTCCTTCCAGGGAAACACGACTCGCTGGCAAAGACAAGGTCACTTGATAACGAGAAGGCATTCATCAAAGCAAAAGGAAACAAGTACAAATACAGTGACATGATATACGGTGAGCTGGAATTACCAATGAGGTTGATCTCTCAGCATTTCAGAGTACAAAAGCCTCCTCGCTACACCGAGCCAATGATGCACATTGCCGTGGTCATAGCAACAGCTGAAAATCGAACCATCTGCGGCGATTATGGTTCTTACATCTTGGAGAACTTGATCGAAGCAAATTTGAAAAGCTCGACAAAGAACAAAATCTACATGAGTGTAGGGCCAATGCTAACAAGAATAGCATACCAAGCTTTGGGAATGATTGAAGATCTACCGGCGGGCCATTTCTCAAACGGCCCTGATTCAGAAAGCAAAGCTGGTTGCTCATTCAGTTAGGACAACCACTAGCGCAACATCATCGCGCTCGGCCAAGGCATCCAACAAGAGCTCAAGCGATGAAGAAAAGACGGAGACAAAGATGAAGGAAACTCTCAAGGGTCTAAAGACAAAGGACTATTGGAGTTTGAAGAAAGCAAGGAGGAAGACACCAGCACACCACTTGAGAAAAGAAAGAGGGAAAGAAGTACAGTGCCACAGTCTGACCTTCAAAAAGCATATGCAGAGGCCCAACAAAGAGTTGAGGAAAGAAGGACCAAGTTGCGGGCTGACAGACAGGCAAGGGCTGCCGCAACACAACAAACAGAAAAACGAAGGTTCGAGAAGGAAAGACAAGAAAGGATAGAAAATGCAGCTCGCACACGGGCTGAAAAGCAAAGGTTAGAAGCGGAACAAAAGGCTACAGAAGTGGACATTTCTTCGCAGTCCACTGAAGGAACAAAGGAATATGCGGCTGATGATACAAACCAAGCAGAGCAATTAAAGAAAACTCAAAGAGAGAGGAATGTGGAAGCGCGACGGGTTGCGGATTTGACCCGCCAAAGGATCATAAAGATTTTAAAGAAAAGAAAAGCGAAAGATTCTGCTTCACAGCCAAGGGAAGACGCATCTAAGAAGAGGCGTGAACAAGAAGCGGAGAAATCACATTCTCCTCCCTCGCCTAAATCACCACCTCCTCCTCCTTCGCCAAAATCTCCTCCTCCTCCTCCTCCTTCTCCATCAACCAAAAAACCACCACCTCCTCCTCCTTCATCCTCACAAAAAGAGTCATTGCCTCCTACAGAAGAAATAGGGTACCAAGAAGCCTGTCAGGCTATTTTTGATTTTGACTTCAGGAAAACCTTACAGGATTTAGAAAGACAATTCCAATGCCAGCACGTGGTGCTGAGAGAAAGAGAAAAGCACGTACAGGAAGCACAACAAAAGCAAAAAACTGGGCAAGAGGAGTTAGAGAGCCTACGGGCCCAATTGGAGCTTACAACGAAGGAAAGAGACAATGAGCGACAACAGGCTCAGTCGTCGCTGATCCAAGATCTGGTGGATGTTAGGACAGAGTTGACCACCAAGGAGAAAGAATTCCAAGGATTGATAGAAAAGGTACAGAAAGCAACGGAGAAGCTTGCTTACGAAAGCGCAAGGTTTCAGAGAGTTAACAGGTCATACCTCACTGTCAAAAGTACTCTGACAACCTTGATGGCTAATCAGGAACCTCCTGGGGCATTGGTCTCCACGTCAAACAATGCCACAACGGTGAACACCCTAGCAACGCTGAAAGGGGAGCTAGAGCAAGAAAGACTGTAGAGGCAGCTGCTCTTATTGGGAATGATGACCCAGACGGTGGCCAATGAGAAAAAGGTAAAAGAGCTAGAGCTGCAACTTGCACAAGCAAGGGCCGAGTTAGAGATGCAGAAACAGATCAACGACACACTGCTGAAGGAAAAAGAAGACCAGATTTCTCAACAGCAAATCAGGAGAGATGCAGCCCAAATGCAACACCTGCTTTCGGAACAAGAAATTCCAGACTTGCCAGAAACATCCCACCACGGAGAACAAGGACGGGGATCAGTCAAGGCCGGCCTGGATATTAGAGATGAGCTCACTAAAAGCATCAAGGACATACTAGAGGGGCCAGCAAAAGATTACATGATGTATGAAAAGAAGATAATGGAGTCAGCGGCCCTGGCGTTCTTACAGCGTGAAGAGCAGGTGGAGGGGTTTGGCCATGAATACCTACCTTTTCCCTTGATATGCCATGAAGCAATCCTATGGAAGGAAAAGATGCGGCCGACCCTGCCACGAAACAAATACGGAGTTTACGAAGAAGTAGCACTGACAGCTGAAGAAGCTCAGGCTCTCATTGAAGATCACCCAAAGTGGAGACAGAAGTGGCTGGACAAGCGGCCACAGGATCTAACCAACTACCACAATGCTCCTCAACACATTCAGATAGATCCTACTTTCTGCCCAGTCCCTAAAAGACGCACGTGGAAGGATTTTGCACATGGAAAGGCTCAAGGCAGCAAAAGCTGAACTACCCAGTCCTGACAGCGCAGCATCCTCCTACAGTAGCATATGTAGTCAACACACTGAATTCGACAATCACCTTGCTGCGGGATGTCCCCGTATGGCCTGTCAGATGCTAGTAAAGATAGCCCGGATGATCGTCACCTGCATCCAGGTGTTCAAAGACACTAAAGGCGACGATCACCCATGGAATCTGTTCTTGGAAGGGCATAGAGGGATCTGCTAGAATCTCCAAGATTTTCCGCCACGACATATACTCATGGCAATTTACTCAAGGCTAATGTACCTGCCTTCACACTACTTGCAGACTTTTGAAGAGGCCTTTGTGGTTTCTTCAAAATCGACTCAAGGATCTTCCACCCTATGGCGAAGGACCTCAAGGCACGGTACGTAGCGTACCAGCACACTTCAAGCGAAAATCCTTTCAGACAGCATCAAGAAGCCCTGGAGGTTGTCCTCCGAACACGGAGCTTTTCGGCAACACTTGCTTCCTTGGAGCCCCACCAACGACTGAAGCTCTGAACATGCACGAGGGCGTGCAAGGATAAGGAAGGGGGGAGTGTTTGGCAGACGACGCGACGAAGCTGCGGTTTCCAAAGAAAGAGTCACATTTTTCAGGGAATCTACATTTTTGCGGAAATCTCATCCTTTGTAAAAGAGCTTCTCTGAGCTGAGAACTTGTAAAAGCATTTATGATTATTATTCTGGGAGCAATTGTATAGTAGAGAGCCAGTTAGAAGTTTATGAGCTTTTTGGTCGGACAAGCCATTTGTAAAGACCTAAACTATAAAGGTGTTACGAGACTGGGCACCCTCCTGTTGTAGTGGTTAGTTGCAATTGGGATAGCTGGGCGTAATGGTTAATTATGTGCTGTCTATTTATTTTACTAATTGAGTTGATGATGATTTTGTAGAGTGGAATGCGAGGAGTTGATGAAGAGGCGACGGCAATTATCTCTTGGCCATTTTATATTTGCACAGTATCTTAGACCATCATTTCAATAAGCCACTATGGCTCTGTAAATAGTTGTAGTGGGAACTCCCCTTATGGGTCATGCAAGAACTAATGAGATTCACTCATTTGCAAAAGTAAAGTGGTTGTAAAAAGAGGGGCCTCAATTTTTGGCACCTTAAACTCAAAATAATATATTAAATACCAACTCCACAAGAGAGGTGCCGTGGAGTTTGGGGCTAGATTTAGGCCTTTCTCTTGCAGATTCTCTTCTCTACTCTCTTATGCTATGGTTATTTGCTGTGTACTCTCTAATCTAGTCTCCATCTCTTACACATCTCTTACACTCTCTTACAAGCTTGTCTATGTCAATTCTATGTTTACTGTGTGTGTGTGTGTGTGTGTGTGTGTGTCATAGTCTAGGTGAGTGTGTGTGCTTGGAAATTGGAAGAAGAGGTGGACAGTTTGATGGTGATTGCTTGGAAGCTTGTGTTGAGTATTTTAAGCGGTCGATCTCCCCCTCTTCTCTCAACAGTGGTATTAGATCAAGGTTGTTCCGTTTACTCGGAGTAATTGTGCGGCAAGAAGACTCGATTTCATCAATCAAGAAGCTATGGTTACAACCAAGGTACACTTAGAAATTTTGATGCAAATTTCCATTAAGGAATTGTAGAATCCAAGCAAGGATCAAAGACAGCTATGTCGACCACAAGTCAAAAGAAATCGGCAAGAAGAAAGTAAAAATCTTGGAGAATTAGACGGTTTTGGCTTCGAACGAGTAATTGACAATCTCAAGTTCGGCAATTTTCAAGTTCGGTAATTTTCCTTGCCTTGAGCTTCCTCATCCCCAAATTCCGCCATCCAGTTCAATTCTGCTGTGGGAAGGGCTGCCTAGCAGCAATTTTAGCTTGAAGTTTTCGGCCGTGGGAAGGACCCCTAAGTCGATATGTCGACTTGCATGAAAATGACTGCAACCGCCTCAGTTGGCGTCGCCTAGGCGTGTTGGGTCAAGGCCCTCACCCCCTCGCGGTCCGAGACCCGCTCTGCGCGCCACTCTGAGCCTCTGTTCGTATCCACGCGCTGCCTGCAGCTCACGAACCCGCCATGCAAGGCTTTTGATGGCCTTCCCACACACCCTTTAAAAATTAAAAAGTGGCCTACAATTTGTCCGGCCGCCCAATACCCAAAGCTTTACAAAACACAAAAGAAAAAAACTTACCCTCCAAGGCTTTGCTCAAAATCCTCAAAGCATTCCCTTTTAAATTCGGCCACCCACTGTTCTACTCGGCCGCCCACCGCCAAAAGCCCCCAATTTTTTTTAAAAAAATATATATATATATAATAAAAAAAATTCCGACATTCTTGATACTTAAAAAGAGGGCACCCACACATCATCATTACTCGACCATTGCACAGTCAAAGTTGGCGATTTGACCAAGGCCAATTGAATCAATCGCATCTAAAGTTCAAAATAGGAGGCGATCAAAGGCCGGGTGTAATTAACGACCATCCGCCACGACACAAGGCACAAATCAGGAAGTGACCATATCGTAAAATAATCAGCGTATCATTTTGGGGGTAAGGAAGACCGGACGCTACAAATTCAACTGGCTCGGTGACGCACCGTCGGACTGTCTATTCTCTGGCAATTTCCTAGCACATCGCCATTTTGGACTGGATGCCATCGCTCTTTCTCAGCTAAGTACATTACATTTCTGTTATTTATTTTATTTTATTCCGCATATTGCATATGCAAATATCACCAAATAGCCTTTTTAAGCATTACCATTTAATTATTTATTAAATTAAATAAAAAAAGAAAAAAAAGAAAAAGAAAAGCACGCAATCATGGCACATCTTCCTCATGCACCCACGATTGCAGAGCAGCTTCAAAATTTGCAGCAGTCACTCACATATGAACGCATGCGAAGGCAAGAACTTGAAGATAAATTATTGCATTCTGCACGCACCGAATCTGCACCAGCACCCAAGAAAAACACCCAAGAAAAGCCTTCACTTTCAAAGATTTTGATGGCACTAAAGATGCTAGCACGGTTCTAGCATCGGTTAGTTAACTAGATGACTACTTTCATGATGAAGAATTTCCCGAGCGTGAAATGGTGAAGTGTGCATCCAATCATCTCACTAGCAGCGCTGCATTGTGGTGGAACGCCACCAAACAACATGGAAGAAGACCACGCACATGGAATGCATTTAAAAAAGTGTTTTTACCCCAATTTTTGCCCACACAGTACAAAGCTAAGGCACGATGTCAATGGGATTTAATTCGACAGGGTAGAAATGAATATGTACAGGGTTACACTAACCGTTTTTGCAATTGTCTAATTCAATTGCAAGCTATTGAACATGTTAGTCGCACGAAATTGAAGCGAAAGTACATATCAGGCTTGGCACTACAAATTAGTGCTGAGGTAGATATGTTCGAACCAGACTCTCTGTCAAAGGCCATTAATTTGGCTCTCAACGCAGAAAAGAAGCGAAAGTACATATCAGGCTTGGCACTACAAATTAGTGTTGAGGTAGATATGTTCGAACCAGACTCTCTGTCAAAGGCCATTAATTTGGCTCTCAACGCAGAAAAGAAGAAAGGTGGACATTCCTCTCATACTGATCAACCTGCTAACACTAACCGCAACAAGAGATCTCCTTTCTCTCCTAACTTTGACATAAGCAAACACCAAAGCCGTACCTTTTTCAAAAGAAGAAGATTTGACAATCCTCCTACCACTGCTCAACCTCATACGAGAAATAACAACAACAACACTCAGCAAAGAGGCAACCAACATCCTTCCAACCAGCGTTTTCCTCCAAATTCTAATGGTAATAAAAAGGTGAAGTGTTTTAAATGCTTTCAGTATGGTCACTATGCAGATAAGTGCCCAAAATGGTCATGCTAAGGGCAATGGTCAATCCAATAGCCATTCCAATGGAGTCAACATAAATTCAAATAAAAAACCCTTCAACAACAACCGCCCCAACGGAGCTACTCTTAACCTCATCGAAGATGCTATACCTGACGACAACGAAGTGGAAGTTAACTACGGTGAGGGATATGATCCTGATTATGATAACAATGACAACCCATCCTCAGGTACTCCTATATCTCCTCACACTTTGTTTAAAGTGCAAGGCACTGTTAAGGGTGAAAATGTCACCATTCTACTAGATGATGGTAGTAGCCATGATTTTATTTCCACACGATTGGCACAGAAACTATCACTCTCTGAAATTTCATCACCTCACAAGGTCAAAACTGTTTTTAATAATCAACGTTTTAATTGTAAAACTCAAGTCACTGTTGAAGTTTGGATTGGTGAATTCACACAAGCACGTACATTTTTGGTAGCACCATTGCATGGTCTTGATATGATTTTGGGAATGCCATTTCATCATGAATTTGATCCGTTGATTAATTATAAAACACGTACAATGTCTCTCACTCATAATAATAAAACTTTATCCATCCAAGCAACATTGGCACAACAAAAATTTCCACTCCTCTCTCACACTCAAGCCAAACGAGCAATTCGAAAACAAGGGAAAACATATCTAGTATTGATAAATCAAATTTTTGCTGAAACTGAAACTTCAAGTCATTCCACACACGATGAATTTCTCTCACAATTTAAAGATTGTTTCATGCATGATTTGCCACCTGGAATTCCACCATCACGCCCAGAAGACCACAAAATTGACATCATATCGGGTAGTGAACCTCCTTGTAGAGCACCTTATCGTGTAAATCCTACCGCACACAGGGAAATACAAACTCAAATCACTGATTTACTTGACCGAGGCCTAATCCAACCTAGTAGTTCACCATACGGAGCTCCAGTACTTCTTGTCAAGAAGAAAAATGGAACCTTTCGTATGTGTATCGACTACAGGGCTTTAAACAAGATCACCATTAAGAATAGGTTTCCAATTCCTAGAGTGGATGACCTATTAGACAAACTGAAAGGGGCACACATCTTTAGCAAAATTGACCTTAAATCAGGATATCACCAAGTCAAAATGTTTGAACATGATGTCTACAAAACTGCTTTCAGAACACAAACTGGACACTATGAATTTCTTGTCATGCCATTTGGTTTGACAAATGCACCAGCTACATTCACACGCATGATGAATCGAATTTTCATTGACCATCAAGATTTTGTGATTGTATTTTTTGATGACATTTTGGTATTCAGTAAATCTGAAGAAGAGCATAAGAAACATTTAACACGTGTATTTGATCTGCTTGCACAAAATCACTTGTATTTGAATCCTGAAAAGAGTTCATTTTTCCAATCTGAAATTGAATATTTGGGACATATTGTATCGGGTAAGGGAATACATGTCGATCCAAAGAAAATTGAAGCCATTCAATCTTGGCCTAGACCCAAAAACTTGCATGAGCTACGATCTTTTATTGGTCTTTGTAGCTATTACAGGAAATTTGTTCGTAATTTTGCTTACAAAGCACTTTATTTGACTCTCTTACTAAAGAAAAACACGCCTTATGAATGGACTGATTTGCAAGAAAGCTCATTTAATGCACTTAAACATGTTTTGACTAATGCACCTGTATTGCAATTGCCTGATTTTGAAAGACCATTCTTTGTGGTAGTCACTGATGCTAGTGGAAAAGGTATCGGTGCAGTCCTTATGCAAGATAACCATCCAATTGCTTTCGAAAGTCGTAAATTCAAACCGTTTGAAACAAAGTTCAGTACTTATGATAAAGAATTGACTGCTGTGGTACATGCTTTGAAAATCTGGAAACACTATGTAATGGGTACTGACTTGATCATTAAAACTGATCAACAAAGTATCAAATATTTACTTTCTCAACCCTTAATAGATGATAGACATATTAAGTGGGCCGCTTTTATTCAAAGTTTTCAGCCCAACATTCAATACCAACCTGGTAAAGAAAACGTTGTAGCTGATGCTTTGAGTAGACGACCCTCACTTAATCATATATCAACTATTACGAGAACTTCATTTGAGTCTATGCTTGACACTTATGCACATGATGATGACTTTAAAAAGACATGGTTGCACATGCTTGATAATTCTGTACACACATTTCTCGAATACACTATTCAAGAAAACTTCCTTTATTTCAAACAAAAATTGTGTGTGACTAAACCTTTTCGTACATTAATTATTGAAGAATTGCACAAACCACCTTATGCTAGACATAGAGGATTTGCTGCAACTTTTCAAAATTTATGTCGTGATTTCTATTGGCCTACTATGAGAATGGATGTTAAACAGTATGTGTCAACTTGTTTGATTTGTCAAAAAATCAAAGCAGCTACTACAGGTAAGAAATTGGGACTTTTACACCCTCTCCCCATTCCTGAAAGACCTTGGGAACATATTTCAATGGATTTTGTTACTGGTTTCCTACTCACAACGCACAAACATGACATGATATGGACTATTATTGATTGTTTCTCGAAACAAGCGTACTTTGTTCCATGTAAGAAAACACTCACAGCACATCAAGCTGCACTTTTGTTTCTTAAGACTGTTTTTCCACATCATGGTTTGCCTAAAGTGATTATTTTTTATCGATACTCAAAATTTTGTAGTGCTTTTTGGACAACTGTATTTGAAAATCTTGGCACTACACTTGACTTCACTTCTGCATTTCATCCTGAATCTAATGGTCAAACCGAAGTCACCAACCGCACTATTATTGACTTGTTAAAGGCTTATGTTTCTTCTCAACCTAAGAAATGGGATGATTATCTACATATTTTGCAATTTGCATACAACAACACCACTCACATTGCCACGCGTAAATCTCCATTTGAAATTGTATACGGTCACTCACTTCCTACTCCTACTTCACGTCTTTCTAATGTTGTGTCTGCCCGCTGATGATTTCACGACTTTCATGATATTTATGCAAGTGTGCATTCTACCATTAAACACTCATAAGAACTTTACACCAAGCATGCTAACAAGCACCGCAAGGCACACCAATTCAAAGAAGGTGATCATGTTTTACTTCGCATCGAAAAACAAAGGATCAAAAGTGTCGATACTAATGTCTTTGTTAAGCTTGCTCCTCGTTTTTATGGACCTTTCAAAATTTCAGCTATCATTAATGATGTTTCTTTTTGTTTAGAACTACCTGCACATTGGCACATTCACAATGTCTTTCACATTAGTCTTTTACGCCCATTCCGAGGACCCCTACCTACACACCACATTTATGAAGACCCACCTTCACTTGTAGACCAAGAAGAGAAACTCATCCCTGACAAAATAGTTGACCATGAGACCACCACTGCACGCACTGGAATGGTTTACAACTGTTACCTTTTGACTTTCAAGGGCCACCCTAGAGAGGATGCCAAATGGATGCCTGAAAAGTTTTTTCGAAACTTTCCCGACCTTCTCCACACTTTCCATCACTCACGGTCCAATCGATTTCTCTATTGAGCAACTGAGGACACTTTCTATCCCTGGTGGGAGGGATGTTACGAGACTGGGCACCCTGATGTTATAGTGGTTAGCTGCAATTGGGATAGCTGGGCGTAATGGTTAATTATGTGCTGTCTATTTATTTTACTAATTGAGTTGATGATGATTCTGTAGAGTGGAATGCGAGGAGTTGATGAAGAGGTGACGGCAATTATCTCTTGGCCATTTTATATTTGCACAGTATCTTAGAACATCTTTTCAGTAAGCCACTATGGCTCTGTAAATAGTTGTAGTGGGAACTCCCCTTATGGGTCCTGCAAGAACTAATGAGATTCACTCATTTGCAAAAGTAAAGTGGTTTTAAAAAGAGGGGCTTCAATTTTCGGCACCTTAAACTCAAAATAATATATTAAATACCAACTCCACAAGAGAGGTGCCGTGGAGTTTGGGGCTAGATTTAGGCCTTTCTCTTGCAGATTCTCTTCTCTACTCTCTTATGCTATGGTTATTTGCTGTGTATGAGAGCTTCTTCTTTCTCCAACTTGTAATCTTCGCTACTGTGGCTACGGTAATCCAAATTCAGATTTGTTTATTGCATTGTGTTCTTCTTATTTTTCTCTTCTATTCAAGTGTAATCATTCAAGATTCGGCGTAAGTTCTTGACTACAAGTTTGAGATCTTAAATCACTGTTTTGAGTGCTTATATGTGTATTCTATGTTGTTTTGACCCTAGGAGAGGCCTTAGGGACCCTAGAACGACCCATTAGGATCACCTGTTCGCTGTTTTTGCTGACTTTGGGATGAACGATCGCGATCGTTGTACATCTCCAGAATGCTGTGATAGTGATAGGATATGCTCCTGATAGTCCCCTGTAGATTCCCTTCAAGTGTCGTGCGAATCCGACATGATTTGCATGGTAAACGGGCGTGATGACTGTAGAGCTGTGTAGAAGGACATAGGCAGATTACTTGGCTTTAGTGTGTTCGATTTGCTTGTAGAGTTAGAAGCTGCATCTCTTTGAGTTCACTTCATTAGGACTGACACCCTAGTGAGTTTCCATGCTTCATCCTGGTCGCTTCCCTTGTATTGATATTTTATGTTGATGTGTGAGAGCTATGCTATGGATGTCCGTCGCGGAGATCCGCAAATAGGAACACCATCCATCTTACAAACGGACCACCAAAGTCTCAAGTACTTCATGATGAAAACCAAGCTTTCCAACAAACAAATGAGGTGGGAAAATTTTCTTTTGCAATTCAATTTCATATTGCTCATATTGTTGGTAAGCATAATCAAGTGCCCAATGCACTATCATGATGACCAAGCGCAAATGTGATGTTTATAGCAACTTATCTTCCATGATAGATGAGTATGCTGTTGACCCTGATTTTAAGGACATAATATCATCCCTTGCCTTAGGGAAGAAAGAGGAAACATTCACCTTGCAGGATGGTTCTATTCTCCATGGCAATAAGCTATGTGTTATTCACTCCCTTAGTGGAGAAAGTGATGTATGAATCCCGTGCTCCTCCCTATGCGGGGCATAAAGGGATTCAACCTAATCTTTGAGGAGAAGAGATGTATTTTTACTGGCCCATCATGTTATTCTCCATGGCAATAAACATTCACCTTGCAGGATGGTTCTATTCTCCATGGCAATAAGCTATGTGTTATTCACTCCCTTCGTGGAGAAAGTGATGTATGAATCCCATGCTCCTCCCTATGTGGGGCATAGAGGGATTCAACCTAATCTTTGAGGAGAAGAGATGTATTTTTACTGGCCCACCATGAAAGTGGACATACAAGAGTACGTTTCAAAATGTGCGGTATGCCAAAAGACCAAGTATGATAGAGGGAAGCAACCTGGATTACTCCAACCATTGCCAATCCCTAATTCGCCATGGGAGAGTATATCCATGGCTTTTATCTTTGGATTACCCAAGTCTATCCATGGGAATACAAGAATATGGACAATAGTTGATAGGTTTAGCAAGCAAGCACACTTTATTCCTATCAAAAGGACTAGTAACGCACACCAAATGGCAACCCTCTTCATATCTTAGATTTTCAAACACCATGGATTGCCAATATCCATCGTGTTAGATAGAGATCCTAGAATGACCGGTAATTTCTAGAAAGGTCTCTTTGAAAATCTAGGTACAAGGTTGAATTTCTCTTCGGCCTATCATCCAGAAACAGATGGCCAAAGTGAGATAGCTAACCTTACAATTCTCGATCTACTAAAGACTATGTTATAGAAGTAGATCAACGCTCACAATGGGAGAAGTGTAAAATGTGATCTTTGTCCCAAAGTGTGAGTCAAGGAGAGAAGAGTGGAATTATCCCACATGCTGTGGCGCAAGGCTCTAGAGCTACTTAAAGCTCATTTTCATGAATGAATAAACACAAGTCTATTTTCATTACATCTCCCTTGTTTATGGTGAGCTTGTGATGGCTTAGCAAATACTCAAGGTCTTATTTATGAGTCCAAGCTAATTGATCTTGGAACCTAATTTGCTTGAGTGATAATCTAGCCACACACACTCACTTGTGTGCACGATGTTTCTCTTTAATCCATCGTAGCTAGCACGATCCCATTCCTATCAAGTGGTATCAAAGCTATGGTGTGTTAGCTAGGATTATTGTTGTGAATTTGTATGTCTTTAAGGTTTATTGGTGTGATTAGCATCTCCTAATCATCATTAGGATCTTTGGTGTTTCTCTTCTTCTCTTCCCATTGCATATCTCATGCCTAATTAGCATTCCATTACAAAGACATTATACTTTACGCAACCAACAAAAAATCATTACGATGGACGAGAACACGCTCATGTTCATAGAAAATTAGAATTATAAACCTAGAGGTTATCCTCCTAGGTCAAGATAGCCAATGGGGGCTCCACAAGCATCCCAACAGGTAGGTCAATGCTATGAATGTGGAGATGATCATTGGGCAAGGAGTTGTCCACACAAGGGTGAACATAAAAAGATTTTTAAATTCTGTGATGAATGTCCTATCACTCATGCTCTTCCAGACTGTCCCCCAAAAACCCTAGTAACAAAGGAAAAGTGCTAATGAGTATCATTAGGATTCTTTTGTACTCAAGTGGTCCAACAAAAAATGAGCCTACAATTCCAATAAATGTGGTGACTAGAGCTCAAGCTCAAGAAGCTACCGAAAACACACCAATTGAGGACGAACACAAACTACTTGTTCAAACAAAATTTGATAGCTTATAGTGAGGACTCAAATAAGATTATGGAAGGCTAAACGAGACAAAATGAAATCACATAGGATAAAGGAGAAAATTGCCTTAAAAATGGAGCTACAACAAGTCAATCTCAAAGTCACAAGTGATGATGCCAATTTTTGAAGTGGAAGAGTCATGGCCACATGCCTTATGGGAAATGATATGGAATAAGAAGTATGGTAGTGCTACTTGCAAGTTTGCACCTATCATTGAGATCAACATGGATCATGAGTTTTATGCAAGAGATATACAATCACTACACGATGATGTATGAATAGAAGCATCTGTGGAAAGTAAGCCTAAAATGTTGAAAACTTTGCCATCTTTTATAAGAGAACACAAAACAAAATCGGAGATCAAGGTAGTGCCTTCACAAAACACATGCCTATATTCTAACTCTTGTTCCCATTTATTTCCCATATTAAATGATCAGTTCAATGTGAGAAAATCATTTGGGTTAGTTAGATATAAGATTTTATGACATTACCTCTCTCTTGAAATCATAATCGTTCGTTGACTATGAGGTAGAGAAGATAAAGCCTTAGTCATTAATCTATGTCTCTTAGCGGGTAGAGGATCCATTTTTACCCTATGATATCATCCCATAATGGATGACTAATCCATTTGGTGCTTGGGAGACTTAGCTACCGCAAGCATGTCTGGTCTTTAGTCCATACATACTTTCCAAAGTAGAGTGACAAATTCTACCTGGTGTTTGGGAGACGTTGTCATCACAAACATGATTCTAAGCATGCATACTACTCAAATTTGTGCACAATAAAAAGAGAGATCCAGTCTTATAAGACAAAAACATTGTTCATTTTAAAGAAACATTTATATTTTCTTACTCTAATGTAGCATTGTAAGCGTTGACAAGGTTCATACTATCCTTAAGTTGTGTTCCTTGCATCCATCTAGCATCTTCAAAAGGATGATTTTTGAATTTAATAAGATATTGCTGAATAATCTTACCATGCTGTAGTACCTTGTCCTCATGTCAAAGGATAGCTTTGGGTTGTAGCACTTCTTCTTGATCTTCAATCTCTGGGGGGTCTTCAATAATTGGTTCGGTTGGTGGCTCTCCTTGTTAAGGCTTTAGTAGGCTCACATGAAAAGCATTTTGTATGAGCCAATGGTTGGGTAACTTGAGTTGATAGGCCATCTCATTGATTGGTTTTAAGATTTGAAAAGGACCATAGTATCTTTTTACATTTAGCATAATACTTTTGGTGGCCGGTAGGATTTTTTCCCATAGTTTGCCTTAATCGAGCCTTGGGAAACTTAAGTAAGACCTAATCACTTTCTTTGAACATTAAGGCCCTTCTATGCTTGTTAGCATCATCTTTTTGCCTTTGTTGGGAGATGGATATAGCCTCCTTAATCTTTTGGAAAGATTCTTGTAGGTCTCGGGTATACTCATCGACAACAAAGATCTTCCCATGTACCTTAAGTAGCAAAGGACTTTTAGGTCTTCCCTCAATGATTTCAAAAGGTGCCTTTCCTGTAGTAGTATGGACAGTGTTATTCTACACATACTCTACAAGTGGTAGCTACTTCTTTATAGGACTGGGATCGTGCTAGCTAAGGTGGATTAAAGAGAAACATCGTGCACACAAGTAAGTGTGTGTGGCTAGATTATCACTCAAGCCCCTTGTACGTGGGAATAGCCTCTTAAAGGCAAACGAGAGTTTTTATTAATTTAAATCCTTATGTTTAATTTGATGGTGTCATAATAACTAATATCTAATTCTCCTAACTGATTTTCTCATGTTAAACTGATAATTTAATATGGGAAAGTACCAGGTGAGAAAAAAGCTAGATTATTGGTAAGGCTAGCAGACTGGTCATAGTAGGGATCCAAAGGGGGACCTTCTGCAGAAGAGCAACGTGCAAGAAATGGGCTTCAAAGACCTAAGGTTCTATCCATTAAGACTTCCAAAATGCTAAGGTTCCAAAATTCAAAGGTTCATTCCAATGGTCAATGCCTAGGAAATTTGGATGCTTGATAGTGTACAAAAAGTCTTTGCAAGCTCCTAAAGAGGAGGGGGCGAGCAATTTTAGTAGGGGATTAGAGAGAAATACACACACACACACACACACACACACACACACGCACACACGCACACACGCACGTACGCACACACACACACACACACACACACACACACACACACACACACACACACACACACACACACACACACACACACACACACACACACACACACACACACACACACACACACACACACACACACACACACTCATGCAAGCCCCTTTACACAAGGGCATAGTGGACACATGTCAGCTCCCTAGCCCAATTTCGCACAAGGTGCATTCAAATCCTATTGGATGGCCATAGAGGTGGACCAATGAGAATTAGGCTAGAGGAAATCTAGTTTAATTAATTTAAAAACACTTAATAAAAGAACCAATAAGAATTAAGCTTTCTAGAAGACTATTGGCCAATGAGAATTTAGGCCAGAGTAATCTAGTTTAGTTCATTTAAAAACACTTAGAATTGAGCTGTCTAGAAGACTATTGGCCAGTCTCCCAAGGGGTCCGATGCGCATTCAGCAGCCCAATGGCTTTTCTGATTCCTATTGGCCAGAAGACTAAGGGTTCCAATGAGAGTTTAATTGCATTAAGTAATTACCTAAAGCTCTCACAAAAGGGGAAAGGGGGACCATGTCACAAGGCTATCACTTCTGCTTCTTAATTATCATTGGCTAGGGTTTGTAGGGTCCAATGGGGTGTCAACATGAGTAAAAAGTATGAGAGGTCGACCAAGAGAGAGAGAGAGGGGGACTGATTTTGTCAAGTCATTATCACACACACACTCACACAATCTCATGTGTGAAGCAAAGAAGACTCTCTCTCCTTCTCAAGCTTTAATGGAAAGCTCATCACCTACTCCAAGCTTGTGAGAAGGGAGGCCTACACCAACAACTCTTGGCTTTGTGATGCAAATCCAACCAAGATCCAAGATCCAATGCATGCTCATCTCCTCTCCATGCTAATTACTAATCTATTATAAGCTATTATGAGGGATTAGGTGAGGAGATATAATTGTTTCTCGTAAGACTACTCCTTCTTCCTCTCAATCTACTCTCATACCCTGCTAGCTCTTACCATCTTCGAAGGTGTGTGAGGTCTTGGGTCTGAGACTGTGAGGGAATTGATGTTGTGTTTTATAAGTGAGTGCATGGTGCTTGAAGCTTCCATCTTCATTGCATCAACAAGTTATTGAAGGAACACAAAGTATTGTATTGTAAAATGTCTCCCTTGATGGGGGAAACCTATAATACAAAGCCTTTTGGAGGGGGGACTGGCTCCATGTAAATCCGATCCTCAACTTATGTCAATAGCTTAATTTATCTCTCTTTTGAACTATTTTTTCTGCCTATCTAACTAGGTGTTATACTTTTTGTTGCTCTCTTCATCCAAGCACACATGCTATTCTCATTAGGAATCTATTCTAATGGAATGCTCACTATGTTTATGCTATTTTCTTCTACACACAAGCTACTAGGCCATTAAACGTTACATTGGTATCAGAGCACAAGGTTTCTCTTTTCTTTCTCAAGAAGGGAGGTCCTCAATCTAGCTATAAATGGTTGGTATTATTAATTGAAATTGAGTAAGTAGAATAGGAATTTTTCAGCCTTGCAGTGCGCCTACCTTCGTGAAGATAATGGGGCATCACCGTCAAGAGCTATAGTCTTAATAGTGGAGTCCTACAGGGCTTGCGTATGGCTTAAACACTATTAAGCTATTAGAAGCTTGATAGGAGCTGGTACTATTTTGGTGTTGAAAGACCCTCTCTTCTATTCCTTGCAATTAATGATATTCGAGCCATGGGTACAACACCTTGAGTGTTTTTCTAAAGGGGTAAAGAGGAGTAGCAACTAGGGCTTGAAGTGCCAAAGGACACATAAAAATATTACACCTAAAAATTGTTAGAATGGCTGACAATAGTAAAGAGAGTGAAATTAATGTTGATAGCTTTGATTTCGCTAATGACCAGGCTACTAATGATGCCCCTATGCTTGTTAACTATCTTGTTTCTAGGCTTCAACAACCCATGGGCAATCCATCCCTCCAAAGTGAAGTGTAACGGCAGGTTCATGCTCATGGGATTCTCCAAACTCCCCACCATGAAGAGAGAGTACATAGGAATCCTCCTTGTGAGACTTCCAAAAGAGGCCTCTCTCCGATTCGGGAAGAAGAAGAGGATCCACACGAAGGGCTCAAAAATTTACTGCTTGATGACGCATCTCCTCCTCAAATGAGAAATCAAGAGCCTCCACCAAAATA
This sequence comes from Adiantum capillus-veneris, assembly GCF_014529385.1. NCBI lineage: Eukaryota > Viridiplantae > Streptophyta > Polypodiopsida > Polypodiales > Pteridaceae > Adiantum > Adiantum capillus-veneris. Next base: position 116,227,441 of record NC_140954.1, read on the forward strand.
ATGAGAAACAAGTGAGTCTCCTGCCACCTCGGTGGAGATGGCTCCACGAACGGGGGCAAAACGCTCTCCATCACCTCCTAAATGGAGAAGACTATTGCACACTTCTCCACACCATAAATCAAAGAGGGATGACAGGAAACAAGAGAAGAAAAAGGCAAGAAAGAGGTCACCCTCTTCTCCATCTTCTTCATCCTCTTCCTCTTATGGAGAAAGTGATGGTGCAGACAAGGAGGAACAAGGCAAGAAAAAGGTGAGAAAGAGGCCACCGTCATCTCCATCTTCCTCAAATTCTTCATCTTTTGAAGAAAGTGATGGTGCAACTTTTGAACCACCATAAATAAGAGGCCATAGGAAATCCTGTGCCACGTGGAAGAGGTCGTCCAAGATCAAGAAGTTCAAAGAGTGAGGAAAGAACATCTCTTTCCTTACCTACGATGTTACCTTTGGTGCTACGGACAAAGTCTTGGCTTTCATCCAACAATTTGATGCGGCGTTTGGAGATGAGGGCTTCATGGAGTCCTCTAAGCTATGCCATGTAGCTATTCATTTTCAAAAGTCCACCAGGCAATGGTAGTCTAGCCTACGAGCAAACGGTGAAGCCCCACGAGCATGGAAAGCTTTAAGAGCTTCCATCATGAAGCAGTTTTTGGCCACCGATGCCAAAGACAAAGTACTCACCAAATGGCAAATCTTGAAGCTCTCTCCCTATGAATACATTCACAAATATGTAGACAAGTTTTGGGACTTACATCTCAAAGCAACTGTATTCAAAAAGATAAATTTTGGAGAGAAAAAACAACAATTTTGTGTGGGCTTAAATGAAGATATGGCAGAGTATGTCCACTCCCAAAGGCCATGCACCATATCTGCAGTCATACACCATACCATGGTGGCTTCACGAATCAATTTCCAAATAGGGGCTAAGAGAAATCTTAAGCCCACAGAGAACAAGGGTTCCAATGAGCCTAAGGGGAAGGACAATGTCCAAAAGTCTCTCAAGGGCAATTCCAATAACAACAAAGCTAAGGAGAAGGGAGTTTACAAAAACAAAAATAAACTCGAGCTTGAGTGTTATCACAAGGATAACCGTTGTTTCAAATACGGAGAGCAAGGGCATGTGTACCGTGCTTGCCCCCAAAAGAACACCCGCCATGAGCCTCCTAGAGCTACCTTGGTTGAAATCCAAGAAGAGGAAACTCACCACAAAGGATCTCCTCTATGCCATGCTTGGGGAAACGTAAGAGAATATGATACTTTTATTCTCTTTGACCCTGGTTCTACTCACAATTTCATATCCACAGAGTTGGCTACCAAGCTAGGCATCCAAGCCTATGAGATGGGAGATTTCCTACCCACCGATGGTGCTTTCAAGGGGTAAGAAGCTTCATTCACTCCCTTAATTAGGAAATTGAGGCTCCATGTCCAAATCTATGTGGACAAATAGGAATTCTTTATCTCTCCTCTCAAACATGAGGATGTAATCCTAGGGGTACCATGGTTTGATTGCATAGCTGCCAATGTTAAATTCCGTGAAAGGAAAAGCTACTTTAGGTTTAGGGAAAAAGATATGTACATAGATGCTAAGGAGTTGGGTAACACCATACCCATTGTACATACGCAAGCTTTCAATAAGTCAATAAAGAGCTCTGTTTCCTCGTACATGATTTTTGTTAAAGATTCTCAAAATGAACCTAATGCTTTAGCAAAAGAAAATATAAACAATCACAAAAAATTAGAGTTATCCAATTTTCTCAAGGGATTTCAAGATGTTTTTATTGATGACATCCCAGATGAACTACCTCCTAAACGAGGCAATGATGACCATGCAATTGAACTTCTTCCAGGAATTTCACCGCCTAATAAACCTCCTTATAGAGTTTCTCAAGCTCAACAAGAGGAGATTATGCGGCAAGTGCATGAGTTAGTTGAGAAGGGCATGGTTAGGCCTAGCTCATCTCCATTTTGTTCACCTGTGCTATTAGTGCAAAAGAAAGACGGCACATATCATATGTGTGTCAACTATAGAGCACTAAATAGGATCACTATCAAAAATAGGTTTCCCGTTCCACGGGTAGAAGACCTATTTGATAAGCTACAAGGGTTGACCTACTTTAGTAGAATTGATCTAAAAAGTGGCTACCATCAAATAAGGATAGTTAATCAAGACATTGTAAAGACCGCATTTTGCACTACGTTTAGTCTTTACGAATACATTGTCATTCCGTTTGGTTTGACCAATGCACCAGCCACATTCAACCGCCTGACGGAGAAGCTATACAGGCCTCACCAAACCTTTACTCGAGTATTATTTGATGATATTATCATCTACTCTAATTCATTAGACGAACACAAGCAACATCTCCAGGTAATATTTCAAGTCTGACGAGAGAATAAACTTTATACAACCGAAATAAAAGTGAGTTTTTCTTACAAGAGATTCAGTATTTAGGTCACATTATCTCTCAAGATGGCATCCAAATGGATCCATCAAAGCTAGAGGTAATAAAACGATGGCCTAATCCAAGGAATCTTCATGAATTAAGAAGCTTTATAGGTATGTGTGCGTACTATAGACACTTCATAGAAAAGTTCTCACAAATTGTGGGACCATTACATGACCTAACAAAGAAAAACGTTAGGTATACATGGTCTACCAAGGAGAACAATGCTTTTGAAAATCTTAAAGTAAATCTTATCTCTCAACATGTGCTTACACTGCCGGATCTCTCAAAGCCATTTGAGGTCCAATGTGATGCTTGTGGTGATTGCCTTGGAGCTGTTTTGCTAAGAAGGGCACGCCACATCCTATGAAAGTCAAAGGCTCGACCCTATTGAGAAAGCTCCAGGAATATATGAAAAGGAACTCCTCGCAATTCTACATGCTTTAGACTCGTGGAAGCACTATTTACTGGGGACTCCTTTCATTCTTCAGACGGATCACCAAGCCTTAAGTACTTCATGACGCACACCAAGCTCTCCAACAAACAAAAGAGGTGGGAAAATTTTCTTTCATTTTCATATTGCTCACATTGCTGGCAAGCATAATCAATTAGCCGATGCACTCTCAAGACGACCGAGAGTGAATGCGGTTTCCATAACAACTCACAATGATCTATCTTCTATGAAAGATGAGTGCGCTATTGATTCCGATTTTAGAGATGTAATTTCAGCCCTTGCACTAGCGAAGAAAGAGGAACCATTTACCTTAAAAGATGGTTATCTTCTCTGTGGCAATAGATTATGCGTTACTAACTCACTACGTGAGAAAGTAATGTATTTGAATCTCATGCTCCTCCTTATGCGGGCCATAGAGGGATTTAGTCTACCCTGAAAGGGATTGAAACATATTTCTATTGCCCTGCCATGAAATCAATACAAGAGTATGTTTCTAAATGTGTGGTATGCCAAAAGTCAAAGTTTGATCAAGGAAAGCAACCTGGATTGCTTCAATCTTTTCCAATCCCTAATTCACCATAAGAGAGCATATCCATGGATTTTATCTTTGGATTTCCTAAGTCTATCCATGGGAATACAGGAATATAGACAATAGTAGACAGGTTCAATAAACAAGCTCATTTTATACCTATCAAAAAGACTATCAAAGCCCATCAAATGGCAATCCTCTTCATATCACAAATCTTCAAGTACCATGGTTTGCAGATGTCCATAGTGTCGGATAGAGATCCTAGAATGACCAATAATTTTTGGAAGGGTCTCTTTGAAAATTTACGGACAAGGCTAAACTTCTCTTCGGCCTATCAATCCCAAACAGACGGCCAAAGTGAAATAGCTAACCTAACAATTCTTGATCTACTAAAAGCATATGTAATGGAAGTAGATCAAAGGTCCCAATGGGAGAAGTACTTACCCTTTGTGGAGTATGTCTACAATAACACTGCACATACTTCCACGGGAAAAGCACCTTTTGAGGTAATTGAGAGAAGATCCAAAAGTCCCCTGCTACTTAAAGTACATGGGAAGATCTTCGCTGGAGATGAGTATAGCCGAGACCTACAAGAATCTTTCCAAAAGATTAAGGATGTTATCTCTATCTCACAGCAAAGGCAAAAGGTGTTGCTGATAAGCACAAAAGAGCCCAAGCCATTAAAGAAAATGATTGGGTCTTGCTTAAATTTCCCAAGGCTCAGTTAAGACACACCACAGGCAAGAATCCTACGGGACACCAAAAGTACTATGCTAAGTTAGCAAAAGGTACTATGGTCTCTTTCAAATTAGTCAACCAATCAATGAGATGGCCTATCAACTCAAGTTGCCCTTCCATTGGCTCATACACAATGCTTTCCATGTGAGCCTACTAGAAAGCCTTACAAAGAAGAGCCACCTCAAGAACCAACTATTGAAGACTCACCAGAGATTGAGGACCAAGAAGAGGTGCTGCAGCCCGAGTCCATTCTCTGACATGAAGACAAGGTATTAAGAGGCGGTAAGACTATCCGACCGTATTTTATTAAGTTCAAGAATTATCCTTTTGAATATGTTAGATGGATGCAAGGCATATATATAATCAGCTTGCTTTGCATCTCTTACTGGCTTAGCATATAAGATCCATTACATTGGTAAAAATTCAAGGAGGGTTGTCTGGATAGAGGGATTGACTGGGGTGCAGCGAATTGGAGGGCCACTAGGGCTTGAGAAAGACAGTTAGTCGCATGGGGTGGTGGCGGTGTCATCGAATGGATTGAACCTATGGAGCCTGGTTGTATGCAAAAAAGGACTAGATTTCTTGTAGGCTTCATGCCGCCACCTCAATTGCATCATTAATAGGACTACTAGTACCACTATCGTAACCACTAACTTATGCATCTTCTGGAGGGATCTGCATCTTCTAGTTGGTCATATTTTTCCACAATGCCTAGTAGGCAACTGACTGCAAGGTAGTATGGGCTTCATAACTGCTAAATATAATGTCCTCTCGCTCACTTTTTGGCTCTGTTTTGAAGGTGAATGATTTCAGACGGAATGCCACGGGTACTAATGCCCATGAGCGTCACATAATAGTAGTTCACAAGATACATGTTTGGATTATAGATGAGTCAATTGAATGCAGTGCATTCCGCTATGGGGATGCCGACCTCAAGATTCCCATTATCATGTGCAATTAGGAAGCACGATACATAACGCGGGTTAGTCAGCAAGGAGGCAAGAAGACATAATTGCTGATCAAAGGATAACCTAAACCTTGTCAATGCTTACAATTTTTCCCTAGAGTAAGAAAATTTACAAATGTTTAAAATGAACAAAGTTTTTGTCTTATAAGACTCTCTTTTTCTTTATTGTGCACAAATGTTAAGTAGTATGCATGCTTAGAATCAAGTTTGTGGAGACGACGTCTTCCAAACACCAAGTAGAGCTTGTCACTCTACTATGAAAAATTGATAGGACTAATGTGCAGACATGCTTGCGGTAGCCTTAGGTTCTCAAGCGCCAAATGGATTAGTCATCCATTCTGGAACGATGTCGTAGGGTAAGATAGGGATCCTCTATGTGCTAGAAAAAGGATTAATGAATAGGCTTTATCTTCTCTACCCCATAGTCAAGGACGACTATGATTTCAAGAGAGAGGTAATGTCATAATAACTAATATCTAATTCTCCCTAATGATTTTCTCATGTAGATCATTTAATATGGGGAAGTACCAGGGGAGAAAAAGCTAGATTATTGGTAAGGCTAGTAGACTGGTCATAGTAGGTATCCAAAGGAGGGAAAATAGGGATCCAAAGGGGGACCATATGAAGAAGAGCAATGTGCAAGCAATGGGCTTCAAAGACCTAAGGTTCAGCCCATTAAGACTTCCAAAATGCTAAGGTTTCGAAATTCAAAGGTTCAGTCCAATGGTCAATGCTTAGGAAAATTGGATGATTGATCGTGTACAAAAAGTCTCTGCAAGCTCCTAAAGAGGAGGGGGCGAGCCCTTTTCGTAGGGGATGAGAGAGAAACACACACACACACACACACACACACACACACACACACACACACACACACACACACACACACACACTCATACAAGCCCCTTTACACAACGGGCATAGTGGACACATGTCAGCTCCCCAGCCCAATTTCCCAAAAGGTGCATTCAAATCCTATTGGATGGCCATAGAGGTGGACCAATGAGAATTAGGCTAGAGTAAATCTAGTTTAAATCATTTAAAAACACTTACTAAAATAATCAATAAGAATTAAGCTCTCTAGAAGACTATTGGCCAGTCTCCCAAGGGGTCCAATGAACATTCACGGGGAGCATTCAGTAGCCCATTGGCTTGCCTGATTACTATTGGCCAGAAGAATAAGGGGTCCAATGAGAGTGTAATTGCATTATTTAATTACCTAAAGCTCTGACAAAAGGGGAAAGGGACACACATGTCACAAGGCTATCACTTATGCTTCTTAATTATCATTGGCTAGGCTTTGCAGGGTCCAATGGGGTGTCAACATGAGTAAAAAGCATGAGGGGTCGACCAAGAGAGAGAGGGGGCTGATTTTTTCAAGGAATTATCACACACACACTCACACAATCTCATGGTGAAGCAAAGAAGACTCTCTCTCCTTCTCAAGCTTTAATGGAAAGCTCATCACCTACTCCAAGCTTGTGAGAAGGGAGGCCTACACCAACAACTCTTGGCTTTGTGATGCAAATCCAACCAAGAGCCAAGCTCCAATGCATGCTCATCTCCTCTACCATGCTAATTACTAAGCTATGCAAAGCTATTATGAGTGATTAGGTGAGGAGATTTACTTCTTTCTTGTAAGACTACTCCTTATTCCTCTCAATCTACTCTCATACCCCGCTAGCTCTCACCATCTTTGAAGGTGTGAGGTTTTGGGTCTGAGACCGTGAGGGAATTGATGTTGTGTTTTATAAGTGTGTGCATGGTGCTTGAAGCTTCCATCTTCATTTCACCAGCAATTTATTGAAGGAACACAAAATATTGTATTGTAAAATGTCTCCCTTGAGGGGGGAAACCTATAATATAAAGCCTTTTGGAGGGAGGACCGGCTCCATGTAAATCCGATCCTCAACTATTGTCAATAGCTTAATTTCTCTCTCTTTTGAATTATTGTTCATGCCTATCTAACTAGGTGTTATACTTTTTGTTGCTCTCTCCATCCAAGCACTCATGCTATGCTCATTAGGAATCTATTCTAATGAAATGCTCACTATGTTTATGCTATTTTCCACTACACACAAGTTACTAGGCCATTAAATGTTACAGATGGCACAAAATATTAATCTATGCACAAAGCCTACACAAAAAAGAGCACAAGTGCAGGTTCTGACGCAACAGAGGCTGGGGGAGTCGAAGATGAGGTGAGGCAGATGGAGGCCAGGCATAGGGACTATCTAACACGGGCATTGAGGGGGTGGGATCTACGGTGGGATGAAGGAGAGCCGTAGATGGTGGCAAAGTAATCTCGGGCGCGGCAAAGTAATCTCGGGTACCCGAGCTTACAAAAAGTAATCTCGGGTACCCGAGATTACTTTGCACCCAAGATTACTTCGCGGCCGACCCTCGAACCCTTGACCTCACCTTTGCGACTCCCATGCCCTAACCACGAGCACCCGCGTGTTTATTGTGATGGTATGGGCCCGAGATTACTCTTATACCAAATGTGACCAAAAGTAATCTCGGATACCCGAGATTACTTTTTATACCCGAGATTACTTTTTGCGGTGCCGACAAGATCTACAGCGCTCGATGCTCTCATCATAGATCCCATGCCCCCATGCCCGTGTCATATAGTCCTGAGGCCAGGCCTTGGGCGGGTTCAATTCAAAACGGGGGGCCTAAGTGTAGAAGATCTGGGTGCACGATGGTGTATAGGATGGGTTGTGGCTTGTTATGGAGCGGACTGAGCAGCGCTACAGGTGCACAGAGAGGTGGCCGAGCTGGCAGGGTTTCTGGAGTAGCAAGCCTTGGGAAGGGTCCCCTTCACTTTACTTCAAATTTCACAAAAAAACAACAAGCTCAGGACGTCCATCGAGGCAAAAAAATTGAAGGTGAGGATGGTGGCCACTCGATATGCTTGCTTGCCAAGGATTGGGCAGGCCCGCACGTGACATTTGGTGCGCAAAGTTGATGGGGCCTTTAAAGTGATGATTACCAGTCACTCAAAGAACGCAAAAGATGGTGGGCCCTTGGCTCAAGAAAACGGCTCAAAGACTTAATGATGTCGAGCCTCCTCACGTACAAGATGTGACACCCGTGGCCCCTTTAGAGCGCCTGCGCACATAAGCCGTAAAACCACCTCAGAGCAAACGAGCCGTCAAAAGCAGGCGGCCTACTTATGCATTCCCATACACCAAGCCTACTGCTGGTTGAAGGGGTTGCTAGTGCTGACTGTGTACACTGTTTGGTCATTACTGGCTTAAAAAATCGAGTTGACGGCCTACATCCAGTTTCGGATGCGATTTGATGTTTTAGAGGGTGGTCCAACGACCCTCCAAATTGGAGGAGAAACCTGCTCCAAAGTTCATTGAGCAGCGTGTTCAGCAGGTGTACGGGAGGGGGTGTGAGAGAATGAAGGCCCTTTTGAAATCCCGCTAGCAGTCTTATGAGAAGGCGCTCTTATAGACCCGCCTTGGTAATGGCTTTAGATCCACCTGCGGTCCTTGCCCTTTTCCTGGGCCTTTGACTTTCTTCCTCTATTTATGGAAGGTTCTCACCAAAAGTTTCTCAAAAGCAGAGTGACTTAAATGGGGAATAATTGTCAAGCATTTAATGTGCAAAAAACCACACACACACAATTGTTGAGTTGCTGCAACAGAGGATTCGGAGAGCAAGGTTGTTTAGCAAAACTCAATTGAAGCATTAATCCTTGAAATTTAACTCTAATTTGGCATATATAGGCTCAAATGAAAGCTCTCAGGATGGGCTACGCACATAGCAAGTGCTAATTTTACTAAAGTGAGCAATAGCTATTGATGCAAGATGAGTGGAAGTAGGCTTGAATGCAATCTAAAATGCAAATGCAAGTTGCTAGTGATAAATTAATGAACTCTAGTGCTAATTAGGATTCCAATTAGCGAGTGAGAAGTGGCCCAAGAGTCTTTAACTCAAGAACATGCTCATGCTATTCATCTATATTAACCCAAAAAGGATGACATTTCTCAACATACACATTACTCTCGGGTTCGCTCTCATAAGTGTCAGCTAGCTCTTTGTAATATGAAGTTGGCGACAACATTATTTGATTTGCAAGTGTTGCAATCAGCTGTGTGTATCTTAGAATCACTCAATTCTCTTGAGGTAAGGGAGGTTGCTGAGTCAACATTGGTTGAAGTTTGTCTCCCCCTTGGGCTGCATTATTTGGGAATATTTGGTATCTCGGTGGTGGTGGTCCATATTTTCTCAATCGTATACCACTTCAAGACACATTGCTCATCTATTGTTGGTAGTTTTGGCTGAGTGTTACACCATGGGGTGGGATGATCCCCTCCACAAGTGTCACATCTCCTTGTTGGTTGTTGTTGTACATTTTGGTTTGGTCTATTGAGTTCAAGAATCTCTTTTCGTTTATCCAGTTGGTCCCAGTTTCTCCCACGGACATGTGTTAAGGAGTGAGGGCTGTTTTGTGGCTATGCTCAACCAGTGTGAGGTATGTCTCTCATGTCAGGTTGTGTCTAGCCATGTTTAGCTTGGATTTTATCTTTGGTCCCATGATCAGATAGGCTCCTAGAAGCTTGAGATATTTTATCCCAATCACCCCCTATTTGTTTTGCAGGCATCTAATGCCCTCTTTCTATGTCCTTCTATCTTTCTCCCTTTTCCAAGATCATGGAGGATAAGTCGGGCAGTTGGCCATATAAAGGCAGGGGTGCCTATCAGATGCATGTGGTTCAATCCCACTTTAGGGGCGCCCTCACATGGGCACCCTAGGGGGACATCATGTGGAGATCTAGTGTTTTTCATCAATAGTCCCAGAGTTTTTCCATTGCAGTCCCCAACGTTATTGGTGGGCAGCCACGGGGAGGTTTGAGGATGATAGCAAGCTTGTTGTGGAGGCAATCCCTTGCTAGGATAGACATGGGAAGTAGATCTTTCCCTTCTTGTGATCCACTAAGGGCATCTCAATCAGATCCATAGAACTATCCTCTTGTGCCGGCCTAGGAGAGCAAAGATCCAGTTCTCTCTCTCTCTCTCTCTCTCTCTCTCTCTCTCTCTCTCTCTCTCTCTCTCTCTCTCTCTCTCTCTCTCTCTCTCCATTTCTTCCTTTTGCCTGGAGATGGATAGGTGTTGGGGAGCCCATCCCATGTTGTGGCCGTGTGAGGGATCTTATGTGTAGGAGCAATTGGTAGTGTCAATAGTAGTCATAGTTGTGTGTACCTCGGGTCTATCCATTCAGCATGTCAATTATATGCTGGACCACCGTGGATCACTTGTGTGAGCACATTTTTATGAGCATGGATAGCCTTTCCCATCTCTCTGTCTCTCTCATTGTCAAAATGTCCTATCTCTTTCTACCTCAGTTATCTCTCTTCTCCACAGGTGTGCCTTGTTCATGTGTTTAGCATTGGAGGTGATCTAGATTAGAGTCAAGGTGCCCATCGCATCATGAGTCAGTTCTTATCTTTTGCATCTTTTGTTGCCACCTTTGACATGGTATCAAAGCCCTATGGTGATACAACCGCCTGGATGCTTGAATTTGGATGATCAGGTGTGGTTTTGGACATGATTGAGAGAGAAGAATCTTGTTGTTTTTCTTGGCTTTCTCCAAGTTTGGGAAAGATTTTGGTATCTGGAGGCATTGGATCCTTCTCTATGACTTCCCCATCCTTACCCTTGCTTACCCATTCCATGGGATTCAGGCTTTGCTATTTAGCTACAAAGGAAGCAATTTTACTAGAGGTTGTCTCAAAATTCTTTCTAGTGGTACTCACTTTTTTTTTTCGAGGATTGAATGGGAGGGAGACTTCCTATCTTGGGGGGAGTTCTGAGATTTATCTTTGGAGCTTTCAATGATAGTGTTTGCTCTATTTTGATGTGGATTTGAGTCATTTGCTACCTCAAAACATACTTTTTGAGGACACTTCTCTTTTAAAGGGGGCTTTTGGGTTATTACCTTCAGTCCACTACCGATGCTCCATTGGGCGGAGAACCATGCATGTTGTCTTATAGTTCTTGGTTTCCTTGCCCATTTCTTACAGCTTTGGATGGTGTACTTCATCCCACAGTGTAGTTAATATCTTGGTGGATGTTTTTCTTTAGCCATTTTGGTGGTTTCCTTGTCTTTTGGATTTGTGGTGTGATGGTTGCTCTTCCCAGTGCATGCAAGCAATCATTCCTATGTTTTGTCTTCCAGATTGGCCCTTGGAGACTGTACCATTCAGGACACACCTACTTCCCTTATCCTTAGACTAGCATGTTATTTTGTACAGGTGGATAGTGGTCCTTCTCAGACTAGGAACCAATTATAGTTAGCTTGAGCATTCTTTATAGTGGGGAGATAGTCCTCTAGGTTCTCGCAGATTTGGTTCCAGGTTCCATAGGTATATCAAATTTATTCTGGATACAACTCCCTTTGGTGGTCCAATTACAAAAACAGAGGAAGTTGGAGAGTTATGATATTTATCCATGGTTTGATCATTCTCCCTTCAGAGGGGTATGTGGAGCTATCTTGGGAGTTAGTTTGCGCAGACTACTTCCTTCAGTTTTAGTGGTTCCATGTGTAGCAGACAGGATTGGCAGTCTAGTTGGTGGCTTTTGATAGCATCTTGTCCTTTTCTTGCAGAGCTTAGGTGCAAGGTCTCTTGATCTTGCCGCGATAGTCTCAGTATTGATGTACGATTCTTTCTGCTGGATGTTTGTTCCCAATTCACTTTGAGAGTGGGGTGATACTCTCTCGGGATGTGTTCTAGATAGTTGAAGATTAGTAGCAATTTCACTCTCAATTTCCATGAAGTTCCTTCAGATACAATTTGCAGTTCATCATTGTATATGGTGGTTAGTGTAGTTCTTTGGTTCTTCATCATTGCACATATAATTCCTTAGTAGCCTCAGCTGTCCCATTCTTTGGACTTCCCATAGCATTGTATATGGTGGTTAGTGTAGTTCTTTGGTTCTTCATCATCGCACATATAATTCCTTAGTAGCCTCAGTTGTCCCATTCTTTGGACTTCCCATAGCATCTTGGAGATTTTGGAATGTGGCATATGAGTGGAGGTGCAATTTTGTGACTCTTTTCTATAAGGTGGAGTACTTTAGAGTTGGAAATGATCCAGATACCAGTATTTTATGCATTAACTCTCAGTATTTGTTAACCCTCACGGCTCACGGACACCCCATCACCTATGACGGACGTGTATTATGTGTTTGGTTGAGTCAGGTACCGGGCTTGTCGGACCAATAGGAAAAGGGTAAGAGTGATCGCCGATGAGAGGCGCACTCTAACTGGGACATTTAAGGGATTAGTTGGCTAAGCATGGGCACCCAAGTGTGAAGGTGAGCTCATATAAAAGCCAACTAAACCTAAAATTCATTCATTCTCTCATTTGTGCAATAGAAGAGTGCTCTTGCTCCATCTCCATCTTCTTCTTTTTCACCTCCTTGTGTGTGTGTGTGTATGTGAGAGAGAGAGAGAGAGGGAGAGTGTGTGTGCAATCGAGCATTACGAAGGCAGACGGCGGTGAAGCGGTTGAGCGTGGCAAGACTGCAGCTTCTTCTTCATCGCGGCGAGGAATCCACCACGAAGGCGAGCGTAGAGCGGTGAGTGACACACCCTTTGCTCTCTTGAGCTTGCTAGTTAAGCTAGTTGTGTGCTTGGAGCCGTCTGTGGCTCGCACATAGTGTTAGGCAAGTCCCTTGCTTCGACAGTGCGGCAAGGAGCGCACATTTTTGGCGCCGTTTCCGGGGAAATGCCCTACACTAAGCTCGGTTAAGCACTTTACGCTTTCTTGTGATGCAATTTCAATTGAAGGATTTGTGAAGAAGGAAGGTGTGTGGTTGTGTGGAGAAGGATTTGTGAAGAAGGAAGGTGTGTGGTTGTGTGGAGAAGATGTTTGTTACACTGTAGTGTCTTTTTTGTTTTCTGTAAAGAAGGAGTTACAATTTTTTTGCAATGTATTGTTAGAATTAAGGTATTAGCTATGGAATGTTAGTTCTGTAAGGTTCAATGTTAGTTTTGTAAGGTTAGTTTTGTAGATCTATTAGCTACTGTAGTACTGTGTAAACAGTGTTAGAGTGTGTGTGGCAAGATCTCTATTAGCTTTAAGTAGATAAGTTAGGTGTAGGTTAAGTGTGTGTGTGCGCGCGTGCGCGACGCGGCCGCAGTGACTTTTAAAAAAAAAAAAAAAATCTTTAAAAAGAAAAAATTTAAAAAAATTAAAAGAAGGATCGAGCTGGGGATCATTCCCCAAGCCCAAGCTCAAACCCAGACCTCAGTCCTTAGTTTTAAAATATAGTTAATACACCTTTTTATATTTAAAAACTATTTTTAGGATTTCGAGGGCTTCACGTAGCCGAATAGGGAGCTGTAAAGCACGGCACGTTCCTTTAGCCAAAAAGCTTGTCTTGAGCTATTACACGCCATATTTTGTGGCTTGGTTACAAAAAATAACCAAGAATAACGAAAAACTTGGGTTATAAACACCTAAAAAAAAAAAAAAAAAAACTAAGTGAGCGGCCTTCACGGGCACTCACCAACGCGTTTAGAGTGTGGAGGTCACATGTACCTACGCTCTGGAAGAGTGTTAGAGCACGAGGACCTTCGGCCGGGACTCAAGGTAGCGCGAACCAAGATCCTCATATCGCGTCTAGTGATTCTTCCTCTGACTACGAAGTCATGGAGAGGTATCCTACACCAAACCCTGATAGTTCAAGTCAAGACATGCATGCCATGGGCCCACGGCCCGGGTCCAGCGTGTTTAGTCGCTTAAAAGAGACCCTTAGTAGAGCTACTCGCTCCGAACATGCGGTTAATGAAATAAATGAAGGGAGTGGGGAAGTAAATTCGTCATTCATGCCTAAAATAGACCCTATGCTTCTTGAGAGTGTGCATGTGAATGTTCCATCCACTACACCTCCTGATCCTTTAGGACTATCTCCCTCTGAGGTTCTACTACCCGATGGTAGGAGTCTTGCCGAAGTGCAAGAGATCAAACGCTATATGCAAGCAACAAGGGAGAGGGAAATTGAGAACTTAAGAAGGCTAGAACAAAGTCGAGCCCTGAAAGCAAAGGCTCCTATGACAACAATCATGCCAACCGAGCAACCGAGTGCTCCCAAGGTAGCAGTCACGGAGGGGCAAGCGATGGGGAGCAATAATGCTTCCACTTCGAGGGAAACCTCCAGCACGCCAGGCCTAGATGGGATATTCCTAAATGAAAATTGGGAGTATGACCTACAAGCGGAAGCTTTAACTGATCGGTACACAAGACACACCTATCATGTGGGTTGGTTAGATGTTCTACAATCCACATCGGGTGCTACTAGCATAGATGAGCAACAACATAAAGTCTGTGATGTCCTCCATAGGATTGTCGAGTTAGAAAGACAGAACACAGAGACCAACATGCCTTCAACAGGCCTAATGAGATTCTTGGATACGGGAAAGGCCAACCAACCAACCCTATCACAAATGGAGACTCCCTCAGTGAGCCCCATTGATCCTCCATATGTTGTTTCTCCAGGAGCCTCAGTACAATCTGAGCCCACAAGTGGCAGCTTTACCTTCCCAGATCTAGCTCATCTTTCTCTTAATGACACTACGGCTACCATGCATATCCCAGTGGTGAGCGTGACAAGAAGTACACCATGGAGTTCATTTGTTAATACTGCGCCGATGCCTAGTAGCACAGTGCCCCTAACTATACCTACATGTATGTATCAATCATGTGCACCTGTCATACCTCAGCCTCATGTAGCTCCTACACCTCCGATTATTCCAAGAGCTTACAATCCACAATGGCATTATCCAAGATCTTATACAAGTGGAGCCATGCCATTTAATAATAACATGCCATATCAGGCACCCCCTATGCCTAGGGCCACGCCTGTACACTTTGGACCACCGTCTGGTACACCACCATACAAAATATGGGACCCAAGCGCCGCACGTATGCCAAGGCCAAGGCCAACTCCCAACTCACATGTGGTTCCAAGAGCACATCCACCCATTATACCTGCTCAAATAGGAGATTTGGCAGCATTTGCTCAAACTATCGGTCGCTCTATTGCGGAAAACATGCGTAGTGCACCTGATAGAGAGCCTAGGAGCAAGGCAGTTCAAGTAGCTAAGCTCACACAGAAATTCAATGGAGACGGAGATGCTAGAAAGCATATGGAAGTCTTTGAACATGTGTGCGATTCCTTGGAAGAGCACAATGAGCTACATAAGTGTAAGGCTTTGAGTTTGACCCTAAGCGGAAAGGCTGGAGATTGGTATAGAACCTTAAGAGTAGAAGAGAAAACGATCTACTCTACTCTTAGGAGACTGTTCTTAAAAGAATACATACGAGAGGGAGTACTTTGGGGTGTAGCCTCTCAGCTCCAGAAAGCCCAACGAGAAGAAGGTGAATCCGTGAGAGACTTCATTAGTCGCCTAAAGAATTTGAATTCTCGATGCAATCCAAACGAGCGATTTAACAACAACCAATTGCTCGATAGATTCATTAGGGGACTACGACATGAAAGTATCTATAATGGCCTAGTCATTAGAGGTATCACTACTTGGGAAGCAGTCACCATGAATGCAATCCAATTGGAGGATAATTTAATGATTGTAGGAGAAAGAGTGTCTGCCAAGCGTCAGGGCATGAGCCAATGAAGATAAAGCCAATCGTGAAAGAGAAAACGATATCTGAGATGACTTTGGCAGATCTCACCAAGGCCATCCAAGAAAGCCTTAGGGGTAATCGTGCTCCACAAAACACTCATATGTATCCAAGAAGGGAGCAACAATGGTGCTCAATTTGCTTGGGCCCACATACTACGAGTGAATGCCCTACTTTCAGAGTAAAGTTTAACGGGACTTGTAACGCGTGTGGTAGGTATGGCCATCAAGCAAAGGATTGCCTAATGCTTAAACGCATCATAGAAAATAGACCGCCTATAGCTTGGGCAGACTCACCTCGAGTTCCTGCATTGATGCCTACCCCACCCATGGAGCAACAGTTGCCATTACAGCACATGGTCCCTAGAACCCAAAATGTGGTCCAAACCACACCGTTGCCACCTCCAGTGCTAGGACCGCAACCCCCTCATCCAAGAGTTACACCTATGAACCAAATAGGTTGCGAGTCATCTAGTACTTATGTAGATTGCGAAGAGGACATAGACTCTAGTATAACCTATGGAGTCGACATGCTTGAGGAGTGTCCCATGTACTATATGGAAGACCATTGGGGACAAATCAAACCGGTATATCAAGCTACTGCGCTAGAAGCAAGAGGCCAAAACATTAATAGTTTTGCCAGGAGACCACCTCTTCAGTGCTACGAATGTGGTGGACCACATCGAGTAGCTGAGTGCCCCATTAGAATGCTGCACTAATGCAAACAAGTCAAGGGAGTGCATTGGTAATGCCAATACTCATTTGTAATCGTTGTGGCATAAATCATTTGATTGCACAGTGTCCTAGCAATCCAAACGCGCCAAAAATCACACCATTGAACTTCATAGAGATTGTTGATGGGACACCACCAACTATAAACATAGCACCATTGAATGCACTCACACGGTCGATGCTCCAAAAGCAAAATCACATCCTCGAAGAGAGAGATGCTGCATCCATTGGCCGAGCGAGAAAGAAGAAAACACGAAGAAAGAAATCCCTTATTGCTTCTAGCTCAAAACCCAGTTCAAAGACTAACATAGGGACAGGAGAGGATCCCGTGTATATGAATGACCCTGAGGATGACTCAGATTCGATAGAGACCACTGAGACCAAAACTGTTACTACAAAGGAAAAAGCCAGTGAGGAGGATCACGAGAGGGAATTACGACGAACACCAAAAGAGTATTCAAAGTTAAACCACCCAGTTGCGAACCCCCAAGATAAGCCACAAGAGACAAAAAATGAGGATTGCAAGAGAAAGATTGGAACCTATCCAAACCCAATAGTGGAAATTGAACGAGTCCAACAACTGAGGGGTTTGGTGGAAGAAACTCAACGAAAATTAGAACCTGAACCCAAACATATCCAGATGTCGGACACAGTGTTTCCCACACAAATTCAACCTCACAAGAACTACAGGCCGTTAGCTATACCCAGTATCATTCGAGAAGAGAGTGAGGGTAGGACATCTGAAAGTGGACACACACCTTTCCTACTAGAGAGAATGTTCAATGAGGGAATGCCCGACCCCCTTGAGGAAGTGGAGATTCCATCTTCACCATTCTCTTGTTAGGGTCCTACGTCCCACAAGATGCCATTAAATGTTGCCAAGCTGATGGATTTCATGTCCTCAGAAACACGTACGACTATCATATCTAAGTTATACGGAGATCCAGAATTATTCCTAGCACTACGAGCGCTTCTCAATGGAGAATTACATGCCGGATTACCACAGTTTGCACATATTGAACAAACCTGACTCGGTGATGAATGATGAGGAACATTTAGCACCACCATCTGACCTAGCGGGACATGAATCTGTAATTGAAGTACCTGTTAACAAGTTGGGGCAATAATTTGAAGGCGATGAATCTAATGCTACTCTACCAATCACTACTAAAGGATTAACTGTAAAGGGGGTCCTTGACGGTGGTGCGGGAGTCAGCATGGTGACAAAGAGTTGTTGGGAGTCTATGGGGCGACCTCACCTTGAAGCCACAAGCGTAGTGGTAAAAATGGCTAATGGATCTATTGTTACGCCTATTGGAATGCTAAAGGATCTCAGGATCAAGGTCTTGGGACACAAGGTAAGGCAGACTTTCATTGTTATGGATTTTTCCAAGCATCCTATGTCATTTGAGATGATCTTAGGGCGTCCATTCATGAGGGAAGCAAAAATGGTGCATGACTGGTCCAAAAACCACGTCTACTTACAGTTCCAAGACTCTGTCATTCGAGTTGATCTTTCAAGTGGTCGAACGCATCCTCTAGGAAATAAATTCATCATTGATAATCGATCAGACACAACAATTCACTCAGCTCCATTATAGTATTGTTACACATGTAACGAAGACACGGATATTGGGGAGAACTCTCCTTATATGGATATCCTACCCGGAATGGCTGAGTCAGACAATGTCAATTGGGTACACCTAGAGGCAACCATAGATACTTGGGGAAATAGGGGGACGACCTGGGTAACACCTGAGGGGGATGAAATGCCAGTACCCTTAAATATGCTACAAGCTATGCATATAGCTTCTGACAAAACTCATTCTAATATAACGAAGAAAACATACAAGTGGGTCCCTAAAGATTCTTTAGAGACCATAGCTAGTGCTAAAAAACAAAAGCCTTGTAAGAAACGTCCCACTCGCTCCAAGAAAAGTAAGAAATTGTTGCGATGGATACCTAAATGAGTATTGGAAGCCCAAGGCTACTATCACGGAAATAATCAAATCTGGGTGCCAAAATGTAGATTGTGTTCTTTCCTGTCACCTGACCCATGTGAGCTGAATCCTGTGGCTCCAAAATGAATCAACGATCGTGGAAAGAAAAAAATCACAGAATGCTACACACCTACTCCAGAGCTAGTTTGGGTACCGAAGAAAGAACAATTTGTTCCACCTAGCTCAGGAAGGGGGGAGTCCCATGAAGCTTCTAGCTCCTCATATAATTCATCCATAGAGGTAAAACCTTCTCTAGAGTCTCCACCTACAATAGTAGACCTCCATGAAGCTACAAAGGAATCCACACTTCCCAGTGTTCAAGTATCACCCGATGAACCACTTCAAGTTCAATCCTGGGAAAGTACCTTACCACCCTTGCAACTTGATGAGGCACCTAAGGTAAGAGAAAACTACTGGCAAAAATCCTCACCTATTACCAACTGGAACAATTGGTTTCAAAGGGTGACAAGCTCATTTCAAACGGTATGATCTACCCAAGGAAGGGGGGAGTGTTTGCTGATAGTCATCATTCATTTGTTTCCCTCTCAACCTTTTTCCCTGACCTCTCAATATCCCAATCTTAGGGAATGTATATATATAGCCTTATACTCACAAAAAGCAAAAAAATAAAGAGCAAGATCAATTAGCAAACGAGTATGCACAATAAACGTCAAAACATTGACCCAGACCTACACATTTACATCCGGTACATTGAAACAGAAACCTATGTCATTAAACACCTTTGATCCTCATCACTCGTGTGATGGAGGGTAGGTAAGATTAGTACAATAGGAGTGTTTTTGTTTTAGAGTTGAGTGATTAGCAAGTTCCTTCTTTCCACTGATGTGCCTCCTAGAGGTATTCTTTGTGTTTCTTAGTGTGTACAAGAATGTGTTGCTGTGGCTAGGATTTGGACCTGCATAGAATCTTTCTCTCATTCACACTTCAAATCAAGCACGACCATCAACACAAACAGGTGTTTCTTGTCCATTAGCATTGCCCCTTATCTTTTTTGATTCTATGTTTCTCTACTTTGATTGTGATTGGTAGCATAATATTCACAGCATTTGCTTAGTATCAAACATTTAATTCAATGTAATTTTTTGTCATAATCACTTGTCTAGGTTTAAAAATCAAGCAGTCCGACTAAGCTAGTTTGACCAAGTTAGGTGTTAGAGATCTTCTCTTAATACCATGGGGAATGCCTTCCTTATAATCAATGGTTACTTAGGTTCTTAATCCGATTTAGGCAGCATTGTGTGAAATGTACTAGGGATTTCTAGTGGGCTTGACCCTATTGACCTTTAGCTTAAGTATTATAAAGGGAGTTTACTAGTGTGATGAGCCTGGGGAGGTGTATCAGTGTTATATGACCCCCCAAAGTTACAAAATTAAAATGATGAAAATGAACAAACAAAAAATCAAAGTGCCACATTGTAAAATCTTAAGCTGGAAGAGAAATCTCAGCTTGATTGGGTACTTCACTCACATGTATCGCCTATGGTACTAGAGCCCTAGAGGTTCCCAATATGGGAGCTTTTTCTTGAAAAGCAAAAAACCCAAGGCATACAAAATAAGCACACACATCAAAATTGAATCACTGTGAAAAGAATTTGGGGGGTCAAAGAAAAAGTAATCAGTTAGGCGATGATTTCATGAGAAATTCCTTTTATGGTAGCTTAACTACAAGGTCTTCTAGATATAGCCTCTAGTCATCCCTCGAACATGAATACTTGGCTCTCGCAATTAAACAACTTAATTGACCATAGAAAATTAAGAAGCTTACCCATGGTATTAATATTCGATCTCTAGTGCCTTTCGACCGTCAAATTAGCGACCCCAGACTTGTTTAATTTTTTACCTTCACATCTGTTTATGCATTTGATTACATTGAAATTTAATGTTCATTGCTAACAAATTGTTTGAAATTATTTTACCAATCAATTGCTCTACCTAAAACTGCATATGCTTTTTAATCACTTATGAGAATGCAATTACTGTGCCAATGTTGTTTGATTTTGCAGTGACTGAAGAAGGCCAAGGACATTCATCTCAAATGCTCTTCCACCTCGACGAACGAGCTTCAACTCAATAGCTTCCGAGGACGGAATCTACATCAGGAAGGGGGGCATGTTAACCCTCACGGCTCACGGACACCCCATCACCTACGACGGACGTGTATTATGTATTTGGTAGAGTCAGGTACCGGGCTTGTCGGACCAATAGGAAAAGGGTAAGAGTGATCGCCGATGAGAGGCGCACTCTAACTGGGACATTCAAGGGATTAGTTGGCTAAGCATGGGTTCACAAGTGTGAATGGGGTGAGCTCATATAAAACCCAACTAAACCTAAAATTCATTCATTCTCTCATTTGTGCAATAGAAGAGTGCTCTTGCTCCATCTCCATCTCCATCTTCTTCTTCTTCACCTCCTTGTGTGTGTGTGTGTATGTGTGTGAGAGAGAGAGGGAGAGTGTGTGTGTGATCGAGCATTACGAAGGCACGACGGCGGCGAAGCGGTTGAGCGCGGCACGACTGCAGCTTCTTCTTCATCGTGGCGAGGAATCCACCACGAAGGCGAGCGTAGAGTGGTGAGGGACACACCCTTTGCTCTCTTGAGATTGCTAGTTTAGGCTTGTTGTGTGCTTGGATCCATTTGTGGCTCGCACACGGTGTATCGGCAAGTCCCTTTCTTCGACAGTGCGGCAAGGAGCGCACAGTATTGATGCATTGACTTGGAGCGATCAGTAATAGTACTTTCTACAGATGCTGGTCGTGTATCTTGTGAGTCAGCTGGCTTAAGAGGTTCTTGTTAGAGCTGTATTTACTTTCAACATGAAAACATTTTACTTCTCGGATGTCTTTTGGGGGTAGCAATTGGATTGTATAATGTAGGATACTTTTCCACTATGGAGTTTGTAGTAGATATCCTTGTTTACAATTGCAGATTGCTCACTCGAGCTTCCTAGTCCAACTTCCTTTCTAGGAGCTAAATGGGGGTATTAGAGTTCAAGCATCTCTCTTCGTTCATCCAGTTGATCCCAGTTTCTCCCAAGGACATGTGTTAGGGATTTCTCCCAAGGACATGTGTAAGGGAAGTTTCTCCCAAGGACATGTGTTAGGGAGTAAGGGTTGTTTTGTGGCTATTCCTGGCTAGTGTGAGGTAGGTCTCTCATGTCTGGTTGTGGCTAGCCATGTTTAGCTTGGGTTTTGGATTTGTTCCATGGTTAGATAGGCTCTTGGAGACCTAGGATATTTTATCCCACTCTTCCCCTATTTTTCCCCTAGGCATTTGGTGCCCTCTTCCTATGTCCCTCCATCTTTCTCCCTTTTCCAAGATTTTGGAGCATGGAGGCTGGGTTGGGTAGGCTGAGGTTGGCCATATGTAGGAAGGGGGGGGGTACCTATCATATGCATGCAGTTCAGTTCCAAATTAGGAGTGCCCTCACATGGGCATCTCAAGGGGCATCATGTGGAGATCACTAGCAGGTAGCCATTTTCTTCTCTCATCCTCCTAACGGACCCTTAGTCCTTAACTGATATGTATCGTCATCTTTTGCTTAATGTGCAACCATTGTAATGTCTCCTTTTGGTCCCATAGGTCATATCGGCCTCCGTGGATGATAGTTCAATCTCTCTCTCTCTCTCTCTCTCTCACACACACACACACACACACACACACACACACACACACACACATATTCCCAGATGTCCCATCTCTTTCTACCTTAGTGATCTCTCTTCTCCACAGGTGTGCCTTGTTCATGTGTTTAGCATTGCAAGTGATCTAGATTTGAGTCGAGGTGTCCATCAAATCACAAGCCAGCCCTTATCTTTGGTGCATCTTCCGTTTCCACCTTTGATAGGTTCATCCTCCTTGTCACTTTGTCGACCAATCGATCAATGCATGCTTGGAGTTTGAGCATTTTTCTTCTTTGTGAATTACTCATTGTAGAAGAGGCACTACTAGTCGCGTTGTCTGCATCTTCCGTCACCTCTTCGTAGGGCTTACAATTTTCAAATAGATGTAAAGGTTCTCTAGTGACCTGCTAAAACATTGTGCATTCTTTCAAGTGCAAGTCCTTCTAGAGAGTCTCAATCTTCAAGGTTTCTATAAAGAGAAATGATAGCCTCTCATCTTGTGGTAACTCTCTCATACGACACCTCTCTATATATTGTTTGAAGCAAAGCAAAGTTTCCTTCACTTTCTTGTGCTCTTTTTTAACTTAAAAGCATAGATTTGGGACACAATGTTATGCTTGATTCCCATTTTGGAGAATTTCTTTGTGAATTCATGCAAGAGTTGTTTCATGTTTGGTAAATCATTCTTATGCAATGGTTGGAACCACGTCAAGTTTGTTCCTTCCAATGTTAGCCCAAATCCTTCATAATGTGTTGAAATTTGCCACTTTCTCAACTCTCAATTTTTTTTTAAAGAGTGAGAATGAGAAGATCGATCTTCTGACCCATTGTAATTTTTGGCAACACAATCAGCTATTTGAGATGGTCATCTCAGGTAGCATACGTCATGTTTTTGCAACCATACTCAAAACTCTAGGTCCTCCTACTAGGAAATATCTAGCTTCATAACCCCCACCAGGAACCCTAGTTGGAGTTCTGTCCATGAATCTCTCCTCAAGATTCATATCTCTCGCTTTTGTCAAGGTAATAGGATCTCTTATGATGTGCATCATGCTAGGAGCTTCACTGCCCCTATATGTAGTCATGGGAACCCTCGAACCCAAGGATCCCATTGGTCTAAGCACTAAAAGTGAATTTGGCTCATTGAATCAACAATTCTCAATTTATTTGGACTCAATCTTCCCATCTGTAGTGTGGTGTTTGATACAATAGTTCTGACATTACTATGAGTGATATAATAGTGATGGAGTGGACCTCCAAAATACATATACTTCTCAATTTCTCTTCGGCCTTTCTTTTAAAACCTCCGTCCATATTTTTCAATCATGATTATGTGGGTGTCTCTTGTGCTCTAACAACTATCCTGTGTAGGGTTTATTGCACTTTTAATAGTGTATTTTGTTACCATTATCGTACTTATACAACCCTACGTGCTTATCCAACTTAGGCAACTTATCTTCCAACTCTACATCAACTCTATATTTTGTGCCTATCATTCCCCATTTGTCCAGAATATAGGT